>NW_010521022.1:58642-67159 GCF_000687285.1 Phaethon lepturus
ATTTGTGTAACTAAATTAAAAATATGCAGATGCATGGAGTAAAAAAAACATTATTCCTAGTTCAAGCCTAAAATCTCAAGCTGAACACCTTGAAAAATCTCTCAGCTACATTGTTTCCTCATATGTTATGAGGATTTTTATTTCCTTTTAACAGCAGTAAATCGTCAAATGAAAGAGGCTTATATTGCATGTACCATTGCGAGACATGCTCATGATGTAACATCAGAATGAACTATTTTTTAACCTAATATACAACAATTTAGCAGCATTAGAAGAACATAAAACAGATAAAAGTATAGCTTTTACAGCCATTCATCAATGGCCTTTTTTTGAAGAGTGCAGATACCTCCTCAGGCTAAGCATACATCTCTCCATTTCACATAAATACACAGAGTGACAGGGCTTCCAGTCAAAATAAACATTTGCTCAGTGTATACCTGATTTCCACCCATTTCATTCAACAGGAAAGATACTGAGGTTAACAAACACGCTAATCTCTCATCCGCTCTAGGGATGAGGATGTGCCACATCCACCAACTTGTGATTGAGTGTGTTCACAGTTTGCTGTTCCCGTGGACTTCCATGCCTTTGTATTGGTACTGTTTAAAAGACAAACAAACAAACAAGCCTTCAGGTGGATCCAGCCAAAATCACTTCCAGTTTTTAGAAGATGAGAATGGCTCAAAACAGAGAGAGCACAATCTCTCAGGTTTGGCAACAGTGCAAGTAGGGAGAAGGATTGTTGAACAAAGCATCATTTGGGGGAAAATGCAGCATAAGGTGACATTAAGATGGTATCATTGCTCAAGAAAAAAATTTACATATAATATTGAACAACACAAAGCAGCTACGATTCAGAGCTAAAATTGTCCAACACTTTCAAGAGTCTGAGGCACCTAAATCTCACCAGATTTGAGGAAATCAGTGGTACGTAGACCATTTTTTGCAGTCTTGGTTCTGTCTGCATTGCCTCAAACCCTCTGTGGAAGAAAACATGGTCCTGCTGCCCTCAGTGTATTTCTCCAGCAGTTCAGTAGCTGGAAGGAGAAGGGGAGCTAAATGCAGCGCTCTTACCCGCTGGGCAGGGCTCATTGAGCATCGCTGCACCCATCACCATCAGGGCTGGCTCCCTTGCCAAACACAGGCTGAGAGAATCTAATAGATCCCCTCTGGATCCCACGCCTGGCTCACCAAGCCTATAATCTGATGCTTCGCCAAGTAAAATACGTGATTTGGACACATTGTTTGGTGATCTCACACTAGGATTTCACACCACTCTACTAAAGGAAAAGTAGATTGAGGTATTTTAACAGTCATGATGCTAGTCAAACCTGATTAACAGATTATTTTCCACTGACATCACTTCTTTATTCTATTTACAAGCTAAATAGCCCAGCCACTCAATTGATAAATGCTCATTTTCCTCCATCTTAATTAACTAAATATTCTTTTACTTAAACAAGCCCTCATTTTTCTATAGACACAGTAATAGATCCATTAGCAGGGTCTATCTGAGACCAGGGATCTTTTATTTATGAGGACAAGTCCAAACGGTTACTATTTTTTAATGTTTTTATTTTCCTTGATACTGTACACCATGTAATGGCTTTGGTCCAAACAGTAATCACACAATGGGTGCCGTTCCTTCATTCTTGACCTATCACACTCCACATGATTTAATCCATTGTTTTGGATGTTGCTGATGATTTATTGTACGAAAAATGTAAATGATCTGGATGGCAGATGTTTTATATTTTCTGACCATTCATTTTCAGTGGGAATGTAATTAAAATTTATGAAGTGTATCTGCTGAATTGCATTGGCAATTGATGATCTCCTCCAGTGCTGTCTGTCTGGAGATGATGAGTGATTGTGGACAGTGAGATGTGTTGACAAGGGCAGAAACAGACGTGATGTTACTGTCATGAGTGAGGCTACCTGCAAAAAGGCTGCCGTTTTTTTTCTTCCTTTTTTCCCACAGGAAGAAGGTGGCAACCAGAGCTGTCTTTCTTCTTGCAAGACAGAGTACAAAGCCTCTGCATACTCCTGAAAGCTGTCACTCTTCACAAGTGCAATCTCTGTCTCTCTCAGCAATGGGCATCTGGAAGCCACGATATCACTTATAACAACCCATGTCAAGGATATTAATTAAATTCCTGATGGCCACCCAGAGAAGCTAATGAGTGTAAATTCCACAACATCCCAACTCATAAGGCAGCACACTTAACCTTTTCAGTGTTGATATCCTTCCTCCAGAAGGGAAGTAAAGCAGTGAGCTGTTTGCCAAGGGAGTGTGGTAAAGAGGAATAGGGAACGAGGAAGAGGGAGATGCTTGCCCTGCCACAGTTTGAAATAGAAATGGACTGGAACTAGATCTTCCAGATTTAGATACCCCGCAAGCCTGAAACAGAACGGGAAGGGTTGTTTGCAGAACTGAGATCCTAGGCAACATTTTGCACAGACCCTTATCCCTATGAAGCTGAGCAGACCTGCTCACCTCAGTCCCTTCCATCTTCACATGCAAGTCCAGCAGCTCTGGTTTTAACCCCAGTGAGCTATACTTGATTTTGACTTCTTCACATAGTACACGTCTTACACTTCTGAGTACTGTGGAGGAGACAATATGTAATTACCACCATGCTACCATACTACTCCCTTTACAATAAATGTACAAAGAATCTAGACTAGCATGTAGTGAATAATGTAAATGCTATAGGACCAACAACTGGAACTGGGGATTTTCTGACACCCATCCTTATCATCGGGCATTTTGATGACTTGAATGTTTAAAGTGCTTTCCTAATCCACAAACCTCATTAAGTATATCTAGCATTAGACGTTAATAAAAATGCCTTCAATCTTAAGTCATGGAGGTACCTCATTACCAGAGGCTGGTAAATGAGGATTTTATTCCAAAAGCAAACACCAAAGATACTTTGTCACAAATGCCCCAGTCCCAGTCCCACTGTGGTTAATGACACCACTTCCAATGAGTTTTGCCAGGAAATGTGGGATCCGAATGAAGGTGATTGTAGCTATCAGTTGATGAGTCTTTCTCGTGCTGAAGTCAGTAGGCATTTCACTATACATTTCAAAAGCAAACATTACAAGCTCAAAAACTAATCCAAGCTTCAGGCCTGATGGTGATTGTGACATTTGAAAGTGTATGATTCAAAACAGACAAGAGATGGAAATGGCAGGTGCAGCAGATGGTCAAGATCCTGTTACACAAAGGCATTTTTGATTCATCCATGTATGCTCCCAGCTCCGCTGCTTCTATGTGTCTCTGGCTTGTGACAGGGAACTGTAGCAGGAGAGGAGAAAGAATGAGATAGGAATGGCGACACAAGGTCTTGTTAGGCAGATTTTGGAAAAAAACAAGGAGGAAGACAGATGATCTCACCAGACCTCATCCTACAAGAAGCTTAGTAAACACTGCTCTGGAAGCCAAGTAAAGTTAAATTCATCTTTTGGCTTCATTGCTGTCTTATTGGGTGCCTCAGTTTACCTATCTGGAATCTTAGGTAATGCACCTTACCTGGCTTTATATGCCAAAACTTCATTCATTAATATTGATGTCAAAGAGGGCATTCAGCACCTCGCAGGAGGCCCAGTGCACCTGTATTAGTTAGCCATAAATCATGGGAAACAACACTTTGAAGTGTCAGAGAGATTTAATATGGGATACAGAACAGAAGGGGAATGTGATGAACTGAGCCCCAAGCCCCAAATAAGGAATTTAAAATGCACCTTCCCCTTAAAAGTGTCAGCAAATGAAGAAAAAGAAGAGCGGGGGAGCCCCAAAGGCAGCAATTTTGAATGCTTTAGTTTTCTCTATTGACTTTAATTAAGCTCACCCAGGATTGCAGGCCTGTCACTTGGGGAACCTTTCCATAAAGAAAAAAGGAGTTTGCTCCCCAGGTGGGTTTTCCCAAGTTTCTCAGGCTCTTACCACAATATATGCCTGGCATCCATGACAGGGTCGTCAAAAATAATGGCTAAGGAATTCACTGTCTGTCATTCCGAAATAATTATGTATGGGGCTTTACTTGTACTTGAGATAGGTTATATATTTCATTGAGAAAATCCGTGTGGACTAAAATATATATTTATATGTATGCATGTGATATATGGAAGTTGCAGAGATTAACAGGCAGATAAAGAATATGGGGGAACAGAAGTCTGTATACATGTGTGCAAACCATGTTGAGAAAGCAGGCAGAGAAAACTGTCATTCCAAGGTTTGTTAATTACAGAATGCATTAATGTTTTATTAGCCCTTTATCAGTAATTAATCACCTACTTTGATGTAAAGTTCAGGATTACAAATGCACCATGGAAATTGTCCCTTAAATATGAGCCAAGTTTTAAGGGTCAGGCAGAACCATAGCAAAGATAGCAGCATATTCCCCTCAGCTGGCTGGAAGGTACTTTTGATGCCTCCGCATCGTGCCTGTGTCTACGCATGCAATAGCTTTTGGGTGCTTGCAAAGTCAGAATGGTGGCGAGGATGGAGGGGGAAGAAGAGAGCTCGCAAGCAGAAGGGGAGGAGGTAGTATACTCAGTGGTATTCTTCAGGTGCACAGTTTGAATAAAAATGCAAAACAGAATGCTCCCATTCAGTAAATATTATCATTTTTATTCACTCATTAATTAAGTTGCTTAATTGCTGCTGTCAAAAGACTCTTGAGTTTGTGACTGGGGTTGTTGCACTGTTTTGATAGTAACTGAAGAAGGAAAAAGGCAGTATCACTCGGCATGCTCTTTACCTGATAATAAAGAGGCACTGGTGATAGGAGATCATAATGAAGCTGCAGAGTTTACACATGGAAAAAGACAGATATTTCCAGGAAAAAGAGGAAGCGGGAAGGTCAGTTTTATGAAATCCATCAGATGTTATTTCACTGGTATGATCGATGCACCATAACTTGTGCATTATTCTTTCATTCATTACTCCATGAAAATCATTTTTATGCAAAATATTTACCCTGTTTTAATCTAACTTCCCCACAAGGGCCCAGAAATGGAAATAGACTCAAGCCATGCCAGCCAATACAATTATAATTTTTTTTTTTCTACATCTGTCTCCAAAGGATTATTTTAAGATGGTTTAGGAACCGTCTCTTCCAGGAGACTAGATTGACAAATAGCCAACAGTTATGGTATATTATGCATATGTTTCTGAGACACTACCTATTCACATCGGGATGATGATCAGTCACTCAAGGATGATGACCGTGTCACTCAAGACATTCTTAGAATGGACACCACTTTACTGCAGACATGTCACATCACAGTATCACGCTGATGAAGTGCTGTGGTCATGATACATGAAGGTATGTGTGCAAATGTCCAATGTAAAAATGTGACTGATCCTGCTGACTTGGGTCAGGACCATTTATTGACTCTAACTACTAAATAGACTAAATGGAAGTCAGCTTTCAAAACAGGTTGCTGAGAATTGGCTATGGTACATCCAGAGTCAGATCATTACATGTATGTCTATGCCTGTAAGAAGAACCAGAGATGTTCTAGGTTACACTCACCTCAGGCTGGCTAATGAGTCACAGAAGGAAAGATGATTGTACACAGACAACTAAGCAGAAAGAGCTGAGCGGAGAGAGGCTCGGGCTAGGATGATGGAGGTGGTACGTAGCCACCATTTTTACCTTATGGCTGAGAAATACACGTGTAACTTATCCCTCAGCTCTAAAGTCAAGTTAAACCTATATGCCCGTTCTCTGCACATAATGCCTCTTTTTAGTCCTGTGCAATGAAGCAGGTGAGAACTTAAGGAGCTTATTTCTGCTCAGGAGGGAGAATTCTGCTTCATGTTGTAGCTCCCTTACCCAGGCATGGAGGAGAATACAAGTCCTGGTGGCCTCCTCTGTGCACCATGCAGGGACTGTCACAGCAGGGTCTTTGAGTTTTTGGGTGTCTCACATTGCCCATGTTGCTGGCTTGGATAAATTTCAGAGATAAGTTACAAAGGCCCCCAAAACTCTTTGATGTATTGAATTTTTGGAAAGTCTTTTATTGCATCTCAGTCTGTCCCAGATACACTTGCTAATGTTTCCCCCATTCTGCTGAGAAGAGGCTACACTTTAAGCTAAATTGTGCAATGCATTTTCTAATGTACACAAGTATTCTCTTTCCAGGAGAGAAGCAAATCTAGTACACTGTTGTGAATGTCTCATCCCCAAAACTGAACTTAGGTTTTCTGAGTTGAAACGCTACTGGCCTACAGCATCACACAGCCTTAGCTGTCAAGTTTGTACAATGCTTACGGGTTCCTTGAAAAAAACTGGCATAATTGCATGACCTAACAGGCACTCATTGTTTTTAATTCCACCAGAATGAAAGGAAAAAGCAAAACTGCTATGAAACATCCCATTCTACACATTCGAAGGTGTGAGCAAAGGAAAGTCTTCAAACATTTAAAACCTCCCAGTTACTATTCAGTCAAAAAAGTCATGAAACACACCCATTTATATTACTAGATTTTAAGGGTCATCATACCCTCTTTAAAATCTGCAGGCCTAGGAAATGCAAGGGTGCTGACTGATGAGCTGGGACAGCTTTACCTTGGGACAAGCTGAAAAAGTTGGCAGCTTCAGCTGTCTACCCCACTCCCAGTGTCCAGCTGTCTAAGCTGCTTGTCAGTCAGCTCCCAAACCACTGCAGTTTACAGGGCAGGCTTTTAACTGCAGCCATCACTGATTTTGGTTTGCCTTTAAATGCTTCACTGTAAATACTGGCTGATTTCTATGGAGGATGACACAGGATAGAAAGAGGTTCCTCCACCACCTGTCCCCATACCGGCAGACCCCAGAAGTCAGAGTCCCAAGGTACTTAAATGTACTCTGTGTTCCTCACTGTGCTTTTACAGAAACACTGAAACATGCATTTCATCGCAATACAAATTAAAGCATGCAGAAGCTGCTTTTCCATAGCGTTTCTGTCATCAGCCCCTGGAATTGGGCACTAATTGGGTATTGACAAGAGTTGTGTCGCCACACATCCTCCTTTCCTGACCCTAACCTGCTCCTGCACCAAATGACGGTGTCAGAGCACCTGAGCACTCATCTTGCTGGTCCAGGACACAGGATGCTGAGACTGCACACTCATGCCACTCTCAAGATACCTCCTGTCCCAGTTTCTGAATGCAGTGGTGAACATACCCAAGGAGTTAAAATGTAAAGAAACAAAAGTTTTGCCTCTTCTTCTCCTGTATGAGAAAATACCTTTTCTTTGCCTTTCCCTTGATCTTCCTGATACCTCTTGTCATGATAGCGTTTGCTTCTTTTCTCCTGTCTAGTAGCTCCTTCATCCAGTCCTGGAGAGCAGAAGCTACAAGAATCAGTGTGAAAGAATGTTGGTTTTCAGAAGAAAATGTTGCTTCTTAGTTCTTTCCAGCAGAGTTTCTCAGCTGTACTTTGAAGCTTATTTAGGCTTCTCTTTGTCGCCCGCCAGTGACCAGTGGTTAAATTATGTTCTGGTAAAAGGAGAAATGAGCCAAAGGGAAGGACCTAAATTTAACTACAAGAGAAAGAAAGTGATGTAAGTTCTTGATATAAGTTCTCAAACAGCCACCTGGACCTGAGTAACTCCTTAAGTAATTCCCTGATATAGCAGCAGTAGGCTCTGCCTGGAGACAGTGTAATAAATTGCCGGAGCACGTTATTCCCTGAGGACCCAGCAGGCAAGCACATTGAAAGCTTCCTTGGGGAAAAAAAAAAAAAAAAGAAAAAGCACAAAGGTTCAGCTGCTGTCCTTGGGCTTCTGTTTCCTTAACACTCCCTCCAGCACGACACAGCCAGACCAGACAATTCGGAAACGGGAACTGGCACCCTCTGCGTCCTTTGTCACACGTCCCTGGGACATCAGCATGATCCCCAAACTGGCGGTAACTTCCAGAGCTGTCAAGCAAAAGCTACCGCTGGCTCCTCCAAAACGGAGGGTACATCCCCGTCCAACACCAGATGAGGCCCCCGAGCGAATCCCCAGTTTTGACCCGGTTCGTGCTGCCAGGGGCGGGCAGTGAGCCGCGATGGGGTCTGTCGGGGAGAGCCCCCGGCACAGTCCGGAGGGGCCAGGCCAGGAGGAGATTAAAAGACTAAATTGTTAAAAGGTGGCTGCACCCTCCAGCGTGCGACAGATTTCCCATCCAGGCTCGGCAGGCGAGCCACCTCGGCTGGGTTTTGCGGGAGAGAGGAGGTAGAGATGATGCTGTGGGGCTGAGGGCAGCCATCCCCCCTGCCCCGGCAGGGTGCCCGGCATCCGATGTGGGGCTGGAAATGAAGCGGAGGCAGGTGACGAGGCCTCTGGGCCCCGCGGAGGCCCCGTTCACGCCTTGGTGCGCGTGTGGGAGTTGAAGAGGGGGTCAGGG
This sequence comes from Phaethon lepturus, assembly GCF_000687285.1. NCBI lineage: Eukaryota > Metazoa > Chordata > Aves > Phaethontiformes > Phaethontidae > Phaethon > Phaethon lepturus. The sequence continues at coordinate 67,032 of NW_010521022.1, forward strand.
GGTGAGGGAGAGTTCAGCCCCGGGCTGAGCGATGGCCCTGCCTGCGCAGGAGGGGGACGCCCTCGGCCCCCGAGAAGAGTCACTGGAGGTTCATCCCGCCGGGGAGGAATTCCTCCCAGCAGTAGCCG
>NW_010521023.1:0-34146 GCF_000687285.1 Phaethon lepturus
CCTGGCACCGCGGCCCTGCGGGAGCGCCTCGCTTGGTGCCCCGGGTCCGTGCTGGGGGCCCTGGCCGCCGCGTCGTCCCCTGACCTCCGCGTGGGGTTAGCGAGCGTGGGGTAGGCGTCCTTGCGGCCTCCTCGAGGGGCAGAAAGCCCAAGTCGCCGTCCCTTCCTCCTGTGGTGAGGGACGCTCGCTCCCCACTTCCCGGGTGCGACGTGCTCGTGGAGTTCTCCCCTTTGGATGAGGAAGAAGGGAGAAGTGGGACGTGAGGCTTTGTGTGAGCAGGCAGGATCATCAAAGTCAAAACTGGCGGGTTTTTGGGGTTTTTTTGCCTTTCTGAAAGGGAATAATTGATTTGAAACTTGCCTGGCGATGAACTACAGCAGCAGTTGGATAAGGAGTGGCAGAACAAAGCACACGGCAGGATCTAAGCTGCTCAAAATGCCTCCAGTTTCTCTGTACCATTCTGTCTGTGAACTCTACCTGTAGATCTGGACACGTACCTGTCTAGCCCACATGGTAGTGAGTAGTTATGAGATGGCTAAAAATGACAAGCACGTGAGCATAATCAGCCCTGTTTCATGGCGAGAGGGCTCTGAATAAGCTCTCTACTGAGTAAAGTGGAAAAACTGCAGTTAATATGCAGCCTCTGTAGTACATTTGGATAAAAATCCCCTATGATAAATACTCCTTACTAGAAATTATAAGGACACCAAGTAAATGCTTGTCTGGAGTTTTCCTGTGCGTAAGAGATAGGCAGGCCTGGATGACACTTCACATTGAGAGGTTTCCTGGGTGAACATATGGAGCAGCAGAACTTCCTTGGGGCTCTCCATGGTGACTCAGCATTGAGGCTGTTTCCCTTCTGGTGATCACATGGCATTTTTCCCATGTTGAAATGTCAGTGACACGGACTAAGCTGCCTTTACCACCCATCTGGAATCATTATGACTTTTGCATCAAGCGGCAGAAAACGTCTCATGTTGGGCACGGAAAGCAGAGTGACCTTACGCAGTCCTTTGCATGTGCCAGATCACAGTGATCTGGGCGCTGGCATGGTTGGGTTGGGTTCTTGGTGGTCTGGTTATTGCCAAGTGTGCCACTGCTGCTGGCACATCACCCGACCCTTGGCTGTTGCTGCATGACTTGACTTGTCTGTGCGTATTGTTGTAGAAGTTATAAGCAGGAGCAAGAAAGTGTCCAAACGACACCTATTTTCTTTCTGAGTACTCTGACCCACAGGAATCGTCAGAGAGGTTCCTAGTCCTCTTCAAGGTGACGCTTTATTGCTCAGAACACCTTTTATGAGACTAATTACCCTGTTGTTATGATGGGGGCATTGATTTCCTTGAAATAAGAAGGCTGGTGCATCTTAATGGATTAACCTAGTTAATTCTTTCTAGTGGAAGCTCTTACATGGTATAACCCTGCCATGAAGCCAGCAAGGCCAAGATGCTGCAGGCGGGCAGTGGATAATCCACCTCGTATCGTGAGGGAAAACAGGGTTTTGATGGTTTCATCTGGTGTAGGTGCATGCTGGCGGTTAACACAAGCTTAGCAGAGCAGGCAGAACCTTTTTTCCAAGGGTGATGTCATTCCTATCTGAATGTAAACTAATTAGAAGAAATTAGGTAGTCCAGCTTGCTTATTAAACATGTAGGCAGTGGATAAGGAGGAAACACTTTCTTCTGTAGTACATGCAGAGCAGTGTCACATTATTTATCAAGCACTATAAACAGCGCTTCTCTGTCTCAACACTCCCTTGTGTGTGGCTACCTCCCAGTAAAATGGCGACTATTGTATCTGGTCAACTCTGATTAGAGCAGAGACAAATAAGCTGTGGTTTGGGTCGTGTAAGGGGGCTCTGGTGCAAGTTTGTAGTCTTTTGTTCCAGGTTTCTCTCGGTTTCAAGTGGCTAGAAGAGCTAACATTTTTAATGGCAGCACTCTGAAACTTCTGGAAACCAAACAATCCTCTCTAACAACCCAAGACAAGTTACAGCAAGCGCAAGAAACCTGTAAGCCTTCTAAAATTAAGCTAGTGCACTAACCTGAAATGTAGGCTGCTGTTTTAACAGCAAAATTGGTCCATTTTAAGTGTGTGTTTTGCATTGCTAGTGCTCAGACATCTCCAGGTGGCCTATATAGTAGCGCTTCGTCCTAACCTTGTTTGAAGTGGCCCTTGTGTCCAAGAACCATACTAATGCCTCTGAGAGGGACATTCCACACTTGTTTGTGTCATCTGGCATCTAGGGAGCTGGGATTTTAGTAGGGCCTGCTACAGGGAGGAGAGAGCTTCTTGGGAGAGAGAAGATAGGACCCTTTTCCTGAGGAGGTGCTGTCAGTGATAAAATTGCAGTGCTTCAGCACCACAGCGTTAGTATTTTCGTCTTAGTTGTCTCCTACTCTTTATTAACTCAGAGCTATTAATACAGCGCTCCAGGACAGCTAGAGATTGATGCACTTGCTGAGATGTAGGATACTTCAAATGGCACTAGTCCCTCAGGACAATGTTCAGTTGATGTTAAGGCACCTAAATGAAGGCGTCTATGTGTGCGCTAGGTACCTAAGCTCTTATTATAGTCATGGCAATGTAATCAGTGGAGCCAAAGAGAGCAATTATCTGACCAGCTCCTGCACGTCTACTTCAAGGTGAGTGGCTTTGTCGGGGCTTTGTTGACTGGATCTCATTTTGTCTATAGGGGAGCATAGACACCTTTACTGTCTTTATCTGAGGGCAATCTAGCTCCAAGTGATAGGCTTTTTATTTGTGAAACTTGTATGGTAACTCTCTCCATCAACAAACAGACTAGGCAGGTGCTGTTCCTGTGCCAAGAGAACTAGCAAAGCAGTGGGAAACATCACCTTTCAGCTAGAATGACAGCTCTCCTGTTCTAGGGCACCTGGATCAGTGCCTCCAACAATGCCCTAGCCTTGCTCTGCTAAAGGCTGTGGGAGAAATTGGGGAGTGTAGTTGGGTCCTTGCATTCTCAAGTAAGAAACAGGAGCAGAAACATAAGTGTATGTATCTCTCTTTGGGGAGTTGTTGTGAGCTGTTGAGGAGGCATCAGAGCATTTTGGTACTTAAAGACAGCATTTATTTGTGGATTAGAAATGAGGTAACTCTGTTTCTCCCTAGACTTTGATATAGGCAGTGAACTGGCAGAGTGGAAGTTGTTTTGACCAACAGTGCAAGGGCTTCTGGTATTTCTTACAGGTTGACTTCTCTTCTGAGCTGAGAAGATACTTGAAAATGAAGAGAGTATGTGGTGTCTCCTTAGGAGCACAGAGTTGTCAATTTTGTTAACAGGTGTCTAAGGTAGAGTTGACTAGCGTACTGCATTTGAACTACTGCTCTGCAAGGCTACTGGTGTACCGCAGAAATGAGCTTTATCTGGCCTGCTAGAAACCTGGGATAGCCCACTTTCTACTGTGGGGATGCTAGTGGAAAAGTTACTACACTGTGAAGCCCTACCTCAAGGTGAGATAACATTTGGACCTCCTACAAGCAACTCTTGTGGAGCAACATCTGCTAATGTGGTGGTTTCCCAACCTCTCAGTTTCTCAAGCAGTGCTTGGCTGCAGTTGACATTCTGGGTCTTGTGGAACAGGCATGGGTCCAACAGAGTCTGTTAGCTTGGGCTCCTTGCCATGCTTGACTGTAATGTTTGTATCTCACCGCTGAGACCAGTCTCACCAGTGAGGCTTGCTTTGCTGGATGGGAACCGGTGTGTTAGTGGGATTTGGATGGAGTTGGTAATAGGACTTCCTGTTGAGTCACTGGAGCTGCAGTTACAACTGAGTCATGGAGGTGTTGTAAGTCACGGCTTTCCCTGCTAGGCTTCTCCTTTGGGTATTGATCAACTGAAGAGCTCTTGCTGCTTCACTTACCCATCTTGCTGCTGTGCTCTCTGGCAGAACTATCTTCTCCATAGCCCTTGTTTTTGTAATATGGTTCTCTTTAATGTCTGCTCATTTTGCCTCTTAGTGTTCAGGGCTTTTCTAATAACTGAAAGGTCTTCAGGATTGCATTCCAGAATGACCCCTGACTAAATTGAAGGCACTGATAAAAGATAGGGAACTGCCTGCCAACCAGCTTAAAATACTCATGGGTATCTTGCCTTTCGCAGAGGCTCTGTGTTCTTGTCATACTCCACTCTGTAACTTTTCTGCACTGTCTGTGCAGTAATGACAACGTTGTGTATGCCAGTCATGGAAATAAAGACTGACAGTCTTGATTTTTGGCTGTAGGCAGTCCCAGGCACACACTCCCATCAACCAGCCTTCTGCAAATTACAGCCAGTTCATGCAACAACTTCTCTGAGTGCCCTGGCTCCATCACCTGAGCACACCCAAGCCATAGCTAGAAAGCCATAGCTAGAGCACGGGGATTGCTCTTTGTCTGCCTGTGCCACGTGATGAGGAGCTTATCACCTCTTAAATGGATGGAAACTTGAACCCCATTCCACTTGTAAGGGGAGCGTGCTGAATGCTTTCTGGGCAGTGCTGCAGACCATGACTGTCCTGTGCTGTACACAGGAAAGCTCTTCTAATTAGTTTCTAATGGTGGTGGCAGCACACATCCTGGTCAGGGCCAGTCAGCAGCTCCAGCCCAGCCCCTTGCATCTTGGGATTACTAGACAAGCAGACTGTATATTGAAGCCAGAGCTGGGCAGGGGAGAGTGGAGCCAGTCTACCATCTGGAAAGCAAGCAGTGATTAACATAACGATTTCCAGATGAGAGCTCTTGTGAAGCTCCACGTTGTAGCAGCGATGCTGCTGTGGCTGTATTGGTAGGGAGCCTTTGTATGTTCCTTGAAGATCAGAGCTGGCAGCTTCAGTGCTGTAGGAAGAGACTACCTGGCTCTTTCCTGTCCCAAAACAGGACCCCATTGCTGCCTTATTGTATGCATTGAGACCAGTAGAGTGGAGAAATATAAATATAGGTATGTATTTATATAGAGAGACATCTATCCCTGTCTAGTGCTATTTGACCAGCTCACAGTGGGATTTGGAGGCTCTGTGCCCTCACCCCAGGATGGTGATCTGGGAGATTTGATGCCTGTGCTCTGCACAACCACAGGAGCTCAGAGCAGCCTGTCTATCTACCAAAACATCAGTCTCGGGTAAGAGCATCTTTGCAGAAGAGGGAACCTGTTATCCCATTCACCAGCTAATAGGTGCTTTCTTTAGGGGCAGAGTCCAGGCTTTCTTTGGTCAAGAAGTTGAGGGATGAGAGGAGTAAAAGCCCAAACTAGTGGAACCACAAAGCTTGTTTGAATTCATATCTAACATAAACACTAATATATGTGATATGTTTCACTCCCCTGCTGTGCCCTGTGCTTATGAAACTGTAATAGAGACTCTCACACCGGCAGATTTGATGGCCAAATGAGATTTGTCCACCTCACTGGCTCTAACAGGGTGTAAGTGGCACCTACGTGCAGTGGAAAAGTGGTAGTGAGGCTTGCATCGAAACTTGCCTAACAGCCTGCAGCTAGACAGCTTTGACTTCTAAATCTCTTTCTGTCCTAACGGAGGAATCATCTAGACCGTGACTACTTTCCCATCAGTGAACAAAGCACCTAACAAAAGAGGCTGACTCTGGCATGTCTGGGCAGTGGCGAAGGAGTGCTCTGCTATCGTGCGCTTGCATCGACTGACTCATGGCCTCGAAGAGGACGGCTGCTAGCTTAATGCTCCAGCAGCATCGTCTCCCCTCTGCAGCGTGTTTAACTTGCAAAAAGTTCCTCAGTCTGCATCTGTAGTTGCACTGGGCTGGGAAATGGTGGTGAGCTTCTTGCTACAAAAGCTGGAAGATGCGATTATGAATAATTAGAAGTTATTACTGTAGTAGCTGAAAAGTGCTAAATGCACAGTATTTTTATATATATATATATATACACAGGCCCCACCTCCCCGGCATGCAGCCAAAAGGGGTTAAAAAGGTCCATCAAACCTCCTTACACTGATGCTAGTAAGTAAAACAGGCTGGACAACAGTAGTCCTGTGGCCAACTTAAATCCTAGAGTCCCAGTTGTACAGCGGATCTTCTTTCTGACCTGTCTTTTAATATTCCCCCCACACCAGATTGCCTGCTGGGGAAACTTCCCATGTTTGGGGGCACACCAGTTGGCAAGGCTCGAAACTGTGCCAGAGATCATTCTAATAATTTGATGGTATAGATTGTGTTGCAGTGCCTGGGGACATTCTCTGATGTTGTTTAATTTACTAGTATGGATGTAGCCAGTGGGTCTCTGGCAGCAGGCCCAGAATATTATGAAATTGTGAAAACTGAAGTATCCAGTAAAAGAAAGTGAAAGTTCGTAATAGGAGATCACAACTCTCTCATTGAAAACCGAACCTTTTTGGATGCCTCAGAAGGATGAGCAACTACAGTTGTGTGAGAAATCCCATGTAATCAGTCAGCTGAGGTTTGCGAGGTGAATCCTATAAACCTGGAGTAGCAAAGCATTCAGTGTAGCAGTGATGGTGCTAGTACATGCAGGTGATTCAGCCTATGCTTTTAGGATTGGCCCATAAAGTGGTCCTTCAGCATTTTATGCTCTACTTTCTTTAGAGATATCTTGTGCTGACTAGAGTTGGTAGTCAGTGAGTAGACCCAGAAGTGCATGAAATATCTTTAACTTATTGAGAAGACTCCAGGGAGACCTTATTACAGCCTTCCAGTACTTAGAAGAAAGATGGAGACAGACTTTTTGGCAGGACCTGTTGTAATAGGACAGGGGATAATGGTCTTAAATCTACCCTCTTTTAGTTTAGACTAGATAGAAGGAAGAAATTTTTCACTATGAGGGTGGTGAAACACTGGAAGAGGTTGCCCAGAGAGGTGGTTAGATGCCCCATCCCTGGAGACATTCCAGGTCAGTTTGGATGGGGCTCTGAGCAACCTGGTCTAGTTGAAGATTGTCCCTGCTCACTGCAGGAGGGTTGGACTAGGTGACCTTTAAAGGTCCCTTCCAACCCAAACTATTCTATGGTTCTATGTTTGAGCGGTGTCTTACAAGTTTGATCTGTTGTTACATAGCATCTAGCTATCATGATGGTACTCCTTGCCAGAAACTTGTCTGAACTAAGGGACATGTTGCACTAGGAGTAACTTGGTACTAAAGCATTTCACCTTACCTTGCAATTTTTAGTAGTTTTATTGACTTGTCTTAACGTCTGACAGTCCATCAGAGGTGGCATTAGTGATGTCCCTTTACAGTCTAGATGTGTAAAACGCAGGGATGTGCAAATCACAACTTAAGTCTTACAGTCTTAAGTTGCCCATATGAAGCAGGAGAGCACCTAAACTCCACAAATGTGGTAGCATCTCCCTCTCAACTGTAACCTCCGCAATTGATGTGGTGACTGCTCTGAAACAACGTCATGGGGAAGACAGGTGAACAAGCTGTGTACTCAAAAATGGAGGCATGAGGTAGCTGAAGCTACTGTCAGTTGCAACGAGACTTGGATAACAGCTTGGATCCAAGGGAAGCTCTCTGATTTATCCTGCCTTTGTAACAGTTCCATGTTCAGGGCTCTGCTGTACAGATGTGGTACTAAACAGTGTAACTGAGTGACTCTAGGTAAAGAGTTAATTAGTTTAATCCACTAGGTCTTTGGTTAAGAAATACCTGATGCTCATTAATGAAATGAGTAGAACTATAGGTGACTAGAGCGCAATTGCAGCAGCAGACTGTTGCTGATGGGAGGATTTCATTTGAGGCTTCAGCCTTGAAATGGTACTTCAACACCCTCATGACTCAGCTTGGAAGTACACCAGCCAGCTTCCATGATCTCACTGAGGTGTTGCACAGCTTAACTGTAAACGGGGCAGTAGTAAGCAACGGCTGTCAGAGCTTTGTCTTTCATGCAGGATTACCAACGCTTTTGTAAACCTGAACACAGAGACCATTAGTGTCCTAGCGAGAGGCACTGAGAGCTTGATCTCTGCACCGTTTTATATGGGTAGGTCAGTTGCTCTACGCTTCAGTGGTTATGAGCATGCATATTTCTCAAAGGGAGTTCATGCAGTCTGAACTGTGTTCTGTGTTGGAGTAATTCAGTGCAACGTGGTCCAGCCTGTGCCCAAAGACCAGCTGGCCTACTGCTGTTTGTTCCAAGGAGACTAGCAGTACCCAAAACACTTACATGCTGCTTTTCGTCTGCACTCATGCTCAGGAGCTATGAAGACTATGTAGAAGGGAAGGGTGATGTTGAAAATGCCTCTGAGAAGACTTTTGGGATGGGGGGACAGGGTATTCCGGATCTGACATGTGGCTCCTGCATCTAGTGGAGATGTTTCAGTCCTCTTGTGTGTGGCTTAGTCATGCTGGTGTAACTGCATCTGCATTATAAACAATGTAGGCTTACTCAACACTGTAAGATCCTGTGGATAAAACAGACCTGATAGCATGCCTCATACTGTAGGGAGAGCTTTGATTTCTTCATATCCATGCTGGTTTACTTGAAACTGGAAATGGTGAGACATAGAAGCAAATGCAACAAGTACACTTAACCTTGTGTGTTAGTGCTAAGACCTGCTGAGGTGCAGGAGCTGCCCTGCATTGGATCAAAAACAAAATCTAAAGCTGCTTGCATGGTCTGCATGAGTCCAGCAACTGGCTGCTGATCGAGACTCGCAAGTTCCTTCTTAACAGACCAGCAGCTGACTGGGGTGAGTCCTGCTGTGCAAGAACAGAGTTTCTCAGAACGGGTTAGGGCTTGGCTATAGGGAGCGTGACCAAATCAGAAGGGAGCTGCTGAATGCCAATGGTTGGCTCATTTTGCTGCCCAAGTCTAACTTGCTTCTGCAGGTCCCTTGCAAATTGTCAAGGTCTTCTGTAGCAGAGTGACAAATAACAGCGCCAAGGGGTCACGTTGTGGGATCTGACTGGTCCTGCCATCTGGTGTGCACAATATGAGATGGAGACTGGGACACTGTTCAAACCAGGCAGCTCTTTCTGGATGCTTCCAGTTCCCTGATCAACCAGCTCTTCATTAGGGGGGTGTGCCTGAAAAGGGTTGTTGTTGGTGCTGTAACTAGGGCTTGGGTTTGAGATCTATAATGAAATACAGCATTCAAAGGTAAGAGATGTCTGGGATGTGTGTATGGGAAATAGAGTTTGTTAGAAAAAAACATTTACAAGCATTGGAGACTTCATCGCTCTTCCTTCTGGAGAAAAGCTAGCATTTACAAAAGCGATCAAGAAGGCCTTGTCATGGGTTGTTGAGTCTCAGGCTGGTTGTCATGATATGAAGGACTTGATGTATGGCCTGTAGTGCAAACAACGAGCAGGTCAGCTGGGAAGCTGAAGCAGAGTTTGATCGCAGCAGGCCTTATGGAGGGCAGGTGTTTCTGCCCCTGAAGTGCCAGCAAATGGAAAGTAATTTTTGTTGGCTTGTGCATAGGCAGTTGCTATAGGATCTATCCTCCTGTAAAACCTGAGGTCTGGGTGGTTCCACTGTAACTTTATGTAACTAATGAGAATACCTTGTCAGCTTTTTGTTGTTTTAAGGCTAACTGTTTGTAGGTTTAAGAGTCCCATTAATTTTACCAACTAACCTGCTTTAGCCGAGACCTTTAGTACTCCAGGGTTGCGAGTTAATCTTTCTACTGAGGTTTAAATAATTTCCTAGCTGCAAGAAACCAGAAGTACTGCCAGTAAAGCCTTAGTTGGATGATACACTAGGGATTTTTACCTGAAACTTGGATTTCACTGACCTAGCATTTCACTGACAGTGCAAGCAGTTTTCTCAAATTCAAAACGTATATATGTATCACTAATAGAGTGAAAATGTTTCTGTGATCCTTCAAGAAGATCTTACAGCTTTGTCTCCTGGCTCCGTGGCGTATCTCACACTAGGTAATTGCTAGAGTTCAAGGAGTAGAAGAGGGAAACTCCCAGGATTGAGATAAGAACCTGGGTCTTCTCCTAGCCATGTGCCTGGATACTGAAGGCTGTGGCACTTACTATTGCCTGATAATAATTCCTGGAGGCAGCAAGTATTCCTGGCTGCATGTTGGCTTCTCTTCCTCAGGTGAAACAGAACAGCTTCTTCCTCAGCCCAGAATACTGTGTAGCATGGTGATGAGGTTGCTTCTGACTTCTGGGAGCATACCTGCTCAGGTCAGGGCACTTGTGCACCTGTACTGTTGCTTGTGGTAGTTTGCTGATGACCTAAAAGCTGGCATGGAGCTCATTTGAAATGGGAAATTGTATGGCATTTGCCTCCAGGAAACAGGCTTCCCTAGAAGCAGAGGAACATGCATGTTTTCCTGGTGCTGCTGAGAGGCATTGGTGCTTCATAGTGTACCACCAGCTTAATTTGAAGACTTGAGATGCCATAGGCCATGTCACACTTTTCTGTAGACGTGTCTCCGATTTCTGAGCTGGGACTTCCTGAGCTGAGTGGCTGAGGATGAAAAGAGCAAGTTGTGCTCCTTTGGGACCTGAGTTCTTGAACTGCCTCTTGTGTCCTGACGTTGGTGTGCTGCAGGCTTGTGTTCTGCTCTGCTGTGCTGGCCTCGGCAGGAGGAGCATGCAGGGTTAAGCCTCTCAGCATCCTGGCACATGGCTGCATGCTGACCAGTTTGAGCTATCAGGACTACTGGAAGGAGACAGTCTTAAATGGGACGAATGGAGACACTAGCTGCTTTGCAGCTCTTCCCTCAAACCCAGTCATCAGTCTCAGGGCTGTAATGCTAACTGGACTGTGTTACTGGGAGCTGGGTTGCTTCTCAGCTTTACAGGGAGAGGAGACTGGCTTCGCTAACCCCCTTGCATGCTGTCAAGGAGCCATCAGGTGGTCTGAAGCCCACTAGTGGACTTGCCAGGAAGTCTTGGTGGTTCTGCAGTGAGTTTTGCTCCAGTGACAGTCCTCAGTGCCGATCCTGTAAGACAGGGTGAGTGGGTGTCAAGGGATGGGGCAAAGAAAGGAATTTGCACCCAGGTGCAAGCAAGACTCTTAGTTCATGGCAACAGAGGTCAATGCATGGATGGGAATAGCTTGCTAAGGAGAGGGACTGGTTTTGCTGGGACTGCTGTTGAAGACATAAGGCCAATGTGTTTATATGTGTTGGAGAGCAACACTACAAAGTCCAGTCTCCACTTAAGTGGCTATAACTGCTGATGACTTGTCTGAGATGAGTTGCTCAGCCTCACCTGCCTGAACTCCACAGTGACTTACGCAGCTCACTGCTCATCTCTCAAGCTGGCTGTGTGTATGCTGCGGTCATCCGACATGTTGTGAACTACCCATGTTGGAATACCTGGTAGTCAGGGGGCATGTGGCTGTGCTACTGTAGAGGGAGGAAGAAGCATCAGGGACTGTAGATCTTCCCATTTCTAACTTCTTCTGTCAGGAGAGTCATGTTTATCTGTGGTGCAGTTACTACTATGCACGGGGTAGTGGGTTTTGGGCTACTAGAGTCCTTTGCTGGATCAGTTTCTATTTCGTAAGTATTTTCTGATCTGCAGCACACTCACTCCCCTCTTTTAACCTTAATTTGTCAAGGTTCCTGGGATGGGCAGCCCACCACTGGCTTTGGCTGAAAGTAGGTGATTCCCCGTCTCTGCTTTTCTAAACAAGCAGATGAACTGGCTGCTGCTGTAAGGCTGAGCCTTCTCTTCTGGATTTGCCACGCTAGAAAGTAAGAAGTACTGGTGACTTTGTCAGAGGGTTTTAAGACAAGTTAGGTTTGTCTAGTCTCAGCTTATGCAGCTCACTGGTCATCTCTCAAGTCAGCTGAAATAGATGGAAATTAATTCCCCAGGAGGAACTGGAGCTGTTAGCTGTATGGCCTTGCTGAGCTGCACCTACTTTGCCCAGCTCTTTGAGGTTATACATTGACTGTGGCTTTCTTGCGCTATCTGAAGAAATAAATGCCTGAACTATCAAGTATGTTAAAGAGCTGCAGGGAAGGCTCTTTAAAGAAAAGCAGTTATAGCATAAAACTGAACTGGCTGCTTCTCGTGAGATTAGCTGCAGGGAAAAGAGCTTTCTCATTAGACTGCATCTTCAAAACACGGGCTGCTTTAAATGTGGGAGACAAAAGGTACCACACTTTTGGCCATATTGTGACAACTCACACCTGCTGCTGATACAGAGTTAAGCTGAGTGCTTGTTATGGGCCACCAGTGTTGACCAGTCAGTGAGATTCAGTCATTGGCTTGGGCTGTATTGCTTGGCTGGAAGGAGCAGGTTGGCGTGAGTGAAAGCGGTGTGTAGTAACTTACTTGTCTGATATGTCCTCCAGGTGAAAAAGCAGGAGCACAGACTCTTAACTTGCTTCTCTGTGTTGCTGAAGGACTGACCAGACTTCTAGTGGAGCTGGCTGAGTGGAAACTGGGAGGCAGCTCAGTTCTCCCGCATCAGAAGTGACAGGGTGCTCTGTACGCTCCTGATGGGTTGTCACTGATGCTGTGCGGGTTGCGTGGCCAGAAGCTTTCCCGGCTGTGGACTCCGTAGTCCTGTTGGACTCCAGCTACCCCTGGCTTTGCTCAGCCCTCTCTGCTGAAGGGTGTGCGATACACTCCTTGTCCAGTACTAAACAGCAGTTGCACTCGGCCTCCTGTAAAGTTCAGGTGGCACAAGACAAAAGTAGAACTACTACCTTTTTGAGTAAGACGTCTATCTAGCCTTTGCTACTGCGTTTAGGAGGTCAGGAAGGAGTTAAGAGCACTTGTCAGGCTTTGGAACAAACCTTCTCCGTCGTGAATGAACACTGCAGAAAAGAACTCTCCCTACAACCCCTCTCCCTGCTCCTTTTTGTGTAAACCTGCGCAGCCCTTTGAGTCGGGCTCCGATTCGCGTGTTGCCCGCCGTCGGAGGGCGGAGAGGCGCGTTTCCACGATGCCTGGCGGTGGCAGGGCATTTCACTGCCTCCGCCGCGGGGCAGGCGAATGTGTGTCAGCACCCGGGGACCCGGGCTGTGATTCTGTGCGAATTGCTTAAGCAGCCCTGGCTGCCGCGCTCTGCCCTGTGCCAATACAAACACTTGTGCATTCATGCACCGAGCAGGATTGGGGAACTGGTCCTGCTGGAAAGTTCTTTGCATGATGTTTTCTCCTCTCTCTTTTTTTTTTTTTTAAACCAGACCAGTTCCCTGATCTGGTTCACCATGAGACTGCACGAACAGCTATGCAGGGGATGGTCCAGGAAGCATGAAGTGACACGCTCTCGTGGGAGGTGGTAGTTTTAAAGGGCCCTACTGCAGAATGTGGAAACCCAGCCTGATGGTGACAGGCGGGTTCATTTTTGTTCTTGGCATGTTGATTGCTGTGTTTCAGCCCTACTTAATTAAAAAAAGTTGCCCTGTCACAGTAAGGAGAAAATGTAATGCTAATTGGGCAATAGCGTGGTACTTCTCAAGTGAGCCTCTAGAAGTATTGGGACCGTAGCTGTTGTGTGTATGGAGTAGCTGGATGCTCTTCCTTGGCCACTGCATCTTGTTCAAAGGATCAGAGTATGCTTCTACAGCTGTGGCCACAAAACTTGACACAAAAGGAGGATCAAAGTCTAGTGGACAGTGGGCAGAGTTTACAGTTTGGTCAGTTTTGCCGATAGTGGAACAGATCCTAAAAGCTCTCGTCCTATTTTGAGTAGGTGTTGGAAGGTGTTTCACTGCCTTGAGAGCTGAATGCCAAGAGGTAGCTACTGTGTGATGATCAGGTGGCTCATGCTTCAGACCAAAGCAACTGCTATTGCTGCTAGGACCTCTCCTTCAAAGATCCCTTCTCAAGTCACCAGCCAAAAATAGAAGAGGAAGCCAGTAAGAACTTAATTAACCAGGATTTTCCCTATTTCTTTATATTAATAATTATCCAATAGAGAAGCAGCCAGATTAACTGGCATATTTACCTGTTGCTGCTAAAATGGTGCTTGCCTTGCTGAGCAAAAGAGCATTCTTTTCTTTCCACTTCCTTCCCTTTGGAAGGAGCACCCTGTGAGCCACTGACCAGCCTTACTCCAGTTGAGGTAAACTGATGGATAGAAGGGTGGGGATGCTGAAGCCTGTTGGTATGCAGCAAAAGCTCACTGAGGGAGGAGGAAAATGACCCCGGCTGAAGCGGGGAGGGCAGGTAGTTGTAATGCTTTGAACAGCCTTGATTGGAACACTAGCCAGGGATAAAAGTACTGCTTAAACCTAGGCTACCCAGTCCATGGGCTGTTTGTGGGATGGTTTATATCTGTCTTTCTGCTCTTTGGCCTGTGCTGTTCATCTGCATCCTTGGCTCTTCTAGGAAGACAACTACTTCATTAACCTGCAGGGTCACCACGCAGCGCTGATGCTTTTCCTGGGCAATGGAATAACAGGATAACCAACTGGAAGAGCATTTAGCTGAGATGGTGCCATGCTGCTACTGACTTCTGATGTAGCAGACTTGCACGCAAGCTTTGCTTCTGACTTGCCATATAGAAGGCATCAGTTCTGTTTCAGCTACTTCAGAATTTATGGCTGGCTGTTAAAACTGAAGGTGTGTGAGGTCAACAGAATGCTAGCAGTCTGTATGCCTGCAGAAGAACGGGGATAGGTGAGGATGCTGTTGTGGGTTTCTTTTGTTTGTTTTTTCCTTAACCATTTAAGCTGTCTGCAGACCATGGACATCTGGAATTGGAATTAATCATGCGTGGGCTATAAACTGCAGAATATCAAGGTTTGACAAAGCTAAAATTTCTTTCAGCAGGTGGTTTTGTCTTCCCACACACTAATATCAATATTTTGAGGTTAGAAGCTCTTCAGGCTGCTTTGCCTCAGATAGCATTTCTGTTAGCAGGACGAGCTCTGCTCTTTAATATGTAGAAAAAGGTGAAGGACAAACCTTTCTGTTTGAGTTTATTTTAGAGCTGTTCAAATCCTTGTGAAAGTCTTTTTCTTTATGCCTCAGTATCAGATTTGGTAGCCAAACCAGAGAGCAAATGCTTGTCTTGTTCTTACATGTCTCTCTTAAACAAGAGCAAATCATTGGTTTTGCTTCCCATAAAGTTGGAATAATTTTGCAGGATGCTTAGGGAGGTGTTTGAGGTGGGAGAGCTCATTCCAGCTCATTCCTTTTCAGCTGAATAAGAAGGACTTATTAGGAGAAACTAATGTGAAAGTTTAACAGTGTTATTCGGATAATGGAGGATTTCAAGTGTTTTTGACACTGCTGTAATAGGCTGATAGCTAACTAGGATTAATAAGAGTGGGATACAAATCATCCTTAATCTAGTTTAGGGCTTGTAGCAGCTTGTGGCAAAGCCAGTGTTTTTGCTTACCTCAAAGAGCAATTTGAAAAAAGCTGCTTCCTTTTACATATACCATGGCTCCAAATTAAAGTAGTACAGTTCTGTGATCTATGGTTATAGATCAACTAATAAGCTACAAATCTCCCCTTCATCACGAGACGGTACTTCAGATCTGTGCTCTAGCAGGAGGGAACTCTGTGGCAGCTGACGGGATAAGCACAGAAAGATTCATGTACTGAGACTGCGACCAAGTTGAAGACTGAAGAATAGTTAGAAATTATACTTTTTAAGGGGGGGAAGCCTGGAGTGTGTCAGACTTCTGGAGCCAATAATATTGCTAATGAGTTGTGAAAGTCTTGATTAAATTGAAGATGCCAATAAGCAGCTTTCTGGTTGTCCCAGTAGAACTGAATAACTATTGTTCTGCAACAATACAGCACTCAGCAAGAGCAGAGGCTAACAGTCTCCCCAGGGTTCCCCTAAACAGGCTGCTTTGATACTTGGGGAAGGGGGTCTTCCACTGCTTAATGGCAACTGGTTAATGCATATCAAAAATGCTGTTAAATTTTACCCTTCACATGCGACCGAATTCAGTGACACCAAATCAAAAGGGTGTTCTAATCGGTTGTCTGAGCTTCTAAAAAAAAAAAAAAACCAACTTAAAAATATGAGCTTGTTGCTTTTTTACCATTTAACATTGTAGGTGTGGGTGCAGTATAAGAATTGAAAGTTTTGACTAGAATACATGAGATATCATCAGAGATCCTTCAAAGGATCCACTGCCTGAACTTAAGTGTATTCACCCAGCCTCTCTGTCATCAATTACGAATAGTCTCAGTGGACTGAAAAATAAACTGGAATATGATGGAAGTAGTTTCTAAAAGCATGTCCATGTTAGCTGATTATATCTAACAGCCTGGTAAGAAAATTTGGAGCTAAAGTAATGCAAAGTTCTTGGTAGAGCAATCTTGCTTTAAGCTGGAATTTATTTTCAGGTCTTTTGTATGATAGCACAACCTGGTGATTCACTCTGTGTTCTGCGCCCCTAATCCTCTTGACTAATCCAAACCTTTCTCATTGGTGTAACTTAGCTGCAATAAAAGGTCATGGAAGAGCCTTGACCATGAGGTGTTTGCCTGTCCATCTTCCTGGTGCAAACCCAAATTAGTTCAATCCCTTCCGATGTTGTCCTGACTCAGTGTTTTATGTTAACCTTGCTGTGTCTGAAATCCTTCAACAGCAGATCATTATAGAAGTGTGACCTTTCTGCCGTACTTGTGTTTTGTGGTGCCGCAAGGAAATGTTACTGCCTTCATGCCTCCTGAAGCTGTAGTCTGTGGAGCAAGTAGTGTAGTCTTTGTATAACCATACAGCTACACAAATATTCCTTAACACTCATGTGTCATGAAACTGGGTGATGTAATGAAGTTACATTACTCTGTGGATATTCTGACTGATATCCATGTGTCCCTTGAGTATTTGGGGCAAAGAAAATCCCTCCCAGATCCCAGGCCTCAAACTACCTGGCCAAAGGGAAATGCCACAACTCCCAGAGGAGCAGCATGGGACAAAACCCTTTGGGACAACTAAGTAGAAGAACACAATTAGTGCAACTTCACTAAGTTCCCATATAAAGTGTGGAAAGCAGACTATTAATACTGAATCATGTTTTCTATTATTCTCTTGAAGGACAGTAGCCAACCTCAGGGGACAGGAACCGATCTGAGTCTGCCTTCATATTTGCAGGGTGGCTGCTGACCAGCAGCTGTGCAACTCTACACTGGAACAGCATGGGTCTCCATTGGCTTAGGTTGGGCTGGGCTTTCCTCCTCTGAGTAGTACCTAGCTACCCCTGCCAAGATACAGAAATCAAACTATGATTCAAGCAAGTACGTGACAAAGGCTATGGAGAAGCAGAACGTGCAGCAGCCTGGGAAGAGGGGAAATGTAAGGGTAGGCTGGCTGAACACACTGGATAAGAGGAAAGGAAGTATGGCATGACTGAACAAGCCTCATCTGTTAACACCATGAGGGGAAGGGGTGCTGGCTCGGTAGTCAAGATCAAGAGTTGCTATTACATTTCCTGACAGTCTGTGATCTTTTCAGGAGTCTAAGATCTGCAGACCATCAAATCTGCCCAGGTGTTCTTGGAAATCCTGTATGAGCCACCCCTGAAGATTCAGATTTGGGGGGAAGTTAGTCTCAATCCTAGATAAAGGTGTATGGTGACATGTCCTAAACAGCATTGGCAGTCCCTTTCATCAATAAAAAACTGGAGTGATAGCTTTCTAAGTGCTTCAAGGTAGAGTCCTCCCACTGGGAGGAGAATGCACCCCTCCCTTGGCAATGCATCCCCCTTTTGCACCCAAAACCAAGTTGAGGGGGAGAACAAAGGATTGTGCTTGCTGCTGCTGGTGCAAGAAAGGAAGGAGAAAAATGGTCCCCAACCCCCCCATTAACCAAAATGGTGCAATTTCTGAAGTCTGACTTCACTTCTGAACATACTGGAAAGGACACTCAATGGGGCAGAGTTTGGGAAGCCTGGCAGTTCTTTCTATATTCTTTATGCACCAACAGTCCGTACTCTTTAATATTTGAAGTGTAGTGACATCAGCTTGTGTGAGTCGCTGACCTTCAACACAAGAAGGAAAACATACAGGAAGTAGTTATGTGACCTACTTTCCATGGATGAGTGCAAAAGCACAGTGCAAACAAGCAGGGACAAATCTAAAAAACCGAATTACCTCATGACATGCAGCTAAACAAAAGATTGAAGGGCAATTTCTTCTTAGAAATTGCTCTAGAAATATGCTTGCAGAAGCTTGAGGAAAAAGTGGTTTTGTTTTATTTTTCCAGTAGAGAAGGAAAGTGCTAAAAAGTCTAATGTCTGTATGAGGTTTTTCTTTGTTCTTACTTTCTTGTTATTTAAAATCAAAATCATCTAACTACAATGATCGCCTAGAAGGGGTAGGATCTTGGGCCTGATTAGGTTGGTGGCAGCTTGCATCCATCTTTGTCTTCAGAGAGGACTAACCTAAGGGGCTAGTTAACCACCTTGGAAACTAGCTCTTCTATGGATATGTGGGGAATAGATAAGGATGGAAGAGAAAACTGGATAAACCTGATATCTTAAAAGAATGAAAAGGAGATAGGGCCAATAAATACAGCCATGTAGGTAATAAAGTGAAAATGAGAGATCTCAATTGCTTTGTTTGATAAATCATACTAGTGCTGGCTGACTTCTTCCTAGGATGCAAACAAGTGCTACATTCTTTAAGTGACACTGTGTTAATGCAAGCTAGAGAAATGCAGTGGGCCTGGTTGCAAAGCTGGCAAGAATATATGTTGTTCTTCTTACATAATAAAATGAGATTTCATACTCCCAATAAAAGTATGATCAGCTTGGATGATGCAGTGCAGTATCTCCAAAACTTGCAGATAGGGCAGTGCTAGAAAGGTATGACAAGGACATCTTGATGATCATAGAATCCTTGGCTTGGAAGGGACCTTTAAAGGCCATCTAGCCCAACCCCCCTGCAATGAGCAGGGACATCTTCAACTTGATCAGGTTGCCCAGAGCCCAGTCCAACCTGACCTGGAATGTTTCCAGGGATGAGGCAGCTACCACCTCTCTGGGCAACCAGCACCAGGGTTTCACCACCCTCGTGGTGAAGAATTACTTCCTTATATCTAGTCTAAATCTGCCCTCTTTTAGTTTAAAACCATTGCCCCTTGTCCTGTCGCAACAGGCCCTGCTCAAAAGTCTGTCCCCATCTTTCCTGTAGGTCGCCTTTAAGTACTGGAAAGCTGCAATAAGGTCTCCTCAGAACCTTCTCTTCTCCAGGCTGAACAACACCCAACTCTCTCAGCCTGTCCTCAGAGGAGAGCTGCCATCCCTCTGATCTTTTTTGTGGCCTTCTCTAGACACACTCCCAACAGGTCCATGTCTTTTCTGGGCTGAGAGCTCCAGAGCTGGATGCAGGACTCCAGGTGAGGTCTCACCAGAGTGGAGTAGAGGAGAAAAATCATCTTCCTTGACCTGCTGACCATGCTTCTTTGAATGTAGCCCAGGATACAGTTGGCCTTCTGGCTGCGAGTGCACATTGTCAGCTCGTGTCCAGTTTTTCATCCAACAGTACCCCCAAGTGCTTCTCAGCAGGGCTGCTCTCAATCCCTTCATCCCCAAGCCTGTACTGATATGGGGGTTGCCCTGACCCAGGTGCAGGACCCTGCACTTGGCCTTGTTGAACCTCATGCGGTTCATGTGGGCCCATTCCTTGAGCTTGTCCAGGTCCCTCTGGATGTGACAGAAGTCAGAATTCTGGGAAATGGGGAATGTAGTTGGATGGGGAGAGATGAAATTCAGAAGTGACTTAGGGCTTTGATTTGAAATCTGAGAATGGAGAATGACTAGGTAATGGTAGCCCTGCAGAAATAAACCTGGGGCTAGTCATGAGGTTAGAGTAAAGCATGTTGTACTGATAGGAACAGTGAGCGTATACAGTAGAGGCCAACGAGATGCATGAAATAATCACTCTGCTTTATTTAGTGTTGTCTTCTTTGGATATTCTGAACAGCTTTGAACATTGTGTGTTATGACAAACAGGTGCTGTAGAACAGGTGCTGAAACGAGGCCAAACGCCTGAAGTTCTCTGCTGGCTACTGTACTAATGGAGAAAGCTCATAGCTGTATTCTCCTACATGGAAGGCTGGCTTCTATCTCAGGACTTAGTCTGAGTACCCACACTTATAAAAAAGGAATCTCATTCTACTTCCAATTAGATGTTGTAGCTTCAGATATGTGAAGGGAGTGTTGGAAGGGCTCAAAAAGGCAGAGAAGCCAAACTACTTTGTCTGCCCTTCCTTTCTGCTCCTTAGAAGTAATGCAATAATTCACAGATGAAGGGGTTGATAGATAGTGAGGATGTGAGCAGTCAGAACCTGAAGCAGAATGGTCATGTTGTGTAAGGACTGAGCATCAGCTGCTACTAGGATGCAGCTCTGAACGGACTCCTTGCTTTCTTCTTTCCCAAAGCAAGTGCAGCCTGGAAGCAGCGCAGAGGAGGGAGACAGAAAGACTGACCTTTCCAACACTGAATAAACTAACCTGAACTACTTTTTGGGGAGGGAGATAGAATGAAGAAAGCTGAGAAAATGCAATCTGAACAAAGAAAGTTTGTGTAACCTTCAGGAGCCCTTGGAGGACTACACAAGCAACATGACAACTTTAAGTAATCTCATCACTAACACACCTTTTCCCCTCCTCTTTAAAGCAAACTACAAATCTGAACCTTCCTCCTGAAGATCTTGATTCATCTGGTGATGACGACGATGCATTCTCAGGTTCAGGTGCAGGTGAGTTATTAGCACTTGTACTGTTAGTGCTTGATCCTTCCAGAATGTGGCAATCGAGAACTTGATGAGCATCCAGGCTAAAAGAGGGGGAGGGAGGAATCTCACACACACCCCCACCCCAGAATATGAGAGTTGGGAACAGAGAAGGAGCCTAAAGCTATTCATCTTTTATTCCTTCAGATACTAACAATTAGCAGAAAATGAGTTGTAGGAGACTTGAAAGGGAGCAGAAGCAGGTATACTCCATGTCACTGCTAATATGAGATATTGCATGAAAAATGTCATGAAACTGGAGTGATTCCTTACCCATGGGGAACAGAGACTGTAAGAAGGGCCTTTGTCCTCTCTTACGAGCTTTCAGGAGGTATCATTTGAGGGTGTGTAAACCCTAACCTGCCAACATACATCAAGTGCAAATTTTATCTGTCATCAGATGTGCAAGTTCCTATGGGCCATAATTTTTTAGAAGAGGAATAAAGGTGTTTTAGGTTGGGGGAAAAAGTCTATTGGAACGATTACTAGACTACATGAAGAGACCTTTGGTATTCAGTGCTGAAGTTGAGGAGATGCTACTGAGGAAAGAGCAAGCTATTGAAAGCTAAAGCATAGTATCCTTCTGCTTCCTTCCAGCCACGTGCTTGTATTTTAGATTAAATTCTGCAGGAATAAGACCCTGAAATCAGTGCCAAATGTGACAGTGACTAAAGGTATTAAGTATATAGGTGACTGCTCTGAATCAAATAAAAAAATATTTATGGGAAAAGAGTCAGATAACCATCCTGACCAACCAGTGTACTAAAAGCAGAAAAGCAGACGTCCCCCTTTTCGACCTGTTCACAAACAGCCTGGCATTTGTGCCTTGCGTAGAAGCAGATGGCTGACACAATATTGCTGAACAGTGCATTGGTCTGTCCCTTCCTGATTCCACTGAAAAGGATAAGGAAGTATAAACTGAACTGCTGTTGATATGAAAATTGGCTATGCAGGTTAGGCATCGTCCTTAGACCAGCATCTTGAAGATACAATTGATAGAACTCTAAACTGGCCAAGGACAATATTTTTTTGTTTTGTTTTGCAGGTCCCCTGACTGACCAGTCTCACACCTGGAGAATCCCAGGAGAACCAACTAATTCCTCATTACTGGCAACACCAGTGGATTTCAACGAACAGCCGTTTCCCGGGATTGAGAGCCGAACTGAAAAGGAAGTAATATCTCCTTCTGCAACTAGTAATGTAGTGACAGAGGAGCCAGTTGTAGCTGTGAAGGATGAAGTACCTATCATGGGCTCACCTGATGAGAAACCAACAAATGCTGCGGCTACAACAACAGTGAAAAGCCCCACTACTCACTTTCCTTCAGTGGTTCATGTAACGCCTTCAGAAGCCTCAGGCACGGTCCATGAGCTCGAACCTAAAATCCCTAGCTCTGATGTGCCAGACACTAAAGACGTGCCTGAGCCCCACTCTACCACCCATCATGAGGGAGACGTCGCTGCGACCCCCACGACGACAGCTCCAAAGGATGTTGCTCCTACACATGAGGAGGTTTCTGAAGATGGCTCTGGAGACCCGGTAAGGACTAACAGCTTTGACACCCTGTCCGGGGAGGTGGCTTTAGTAGTATGTAGTGAGTTGGTTTTTGCAGGAAAGGGTGGTAATTTGTCAATTTATCAATTAATTTGTCAATTTTTTGATTTAATAGGTTATAGTGGTGGAGGGTCTTAGATGAGAAAAAACAAAGCTGTAGAAAGTCTCCAATAACAGATATGATGAGAAACATGAATAACCTGCCTTGTATGTCCCAACAGGGAGACTTCATCTTGACTAAAGATGAGGATTTGGTCCCCACCCAGAACTCAGAAGTACTGGCTGACTCTGGGAGGAATGCCAAAGCAGCAGGAGCCTCAGGAATTATGGACAGAAAAGAAGTTCTTGGAGGTACCTGATACTCTGGATTTCTAGTTGGTAAAAGCAGACTCTCGTAGGAGTCTTCCAGGCCGCAGAAGCTGCGGTTCTGCAAGTACATTTCTGAGCGTAACTTTTATGTTAGACCTCTGAAATGAGGGTGGTGATTCAAGATTCTATGTTGTCAAAACCCTAACAGGGGCAAATATTAATCTGCTAAGAGCAAAGCAGCTACTGCTAGTTATTTGGAATTTTATGTTCCTATTCCTTCGCTTCCCTCTAAGATTACAGTAAAACTGCTCTAATACTGCCTGGATCAAATTACCAGAGTCGAACAACGTCGCCTTGCGTGCTTTGCAGCATGGCCCGGTGGGAGATCTGTTTCTCTAGGTTTACCTCATGTAGATGAGCAGGCTCTTGGTAACAGCAGGATGACTGGTTTGGGAAGGGGCAAAAGCACAAACTATTTTCTGGAAGTCATGAAGTTGGGGATTGCACAGTAAGGAACTCACAATCATATTAGCATTATCTGAGCATCTAGAGTAATTTGTGGCTTTTTCCTCCTTCTAGGTGTTATTGCTGGAGGACTAGTAGGCTTGGTGTTTGCAGTGTTTCTAGTTGCATTTATGCTGTACCGAATGAAGAAAAAAGACGAAGGCAGCTATTCACTGGATGAACCAAAACAGTCTAACGGAGGATACCAAAAACCACACAAACAAGAAGAATTCTATGCATAAACTCTGATCTTCAGGACACTTCTTATTCCATCTTTCTTGGACTCTTCTCTCCCGGCACGTGGACCTCCTAGTGTGCTTTGCATTAAACTTAAGCCATATGATCATTGGGTTATTTGCCCTTACCACTTTGCCATTGGAAATTTTATAACTACAAAGTAGATCTGGATTTATTGAACATTCCCCGCTTTCTTGCACAACTTTTTTTAATTTTTTTTTAAACAGAAGTGGGACTGCAAGTTCCTAAACTCACTTTGGTTTATCTAAAGACTGCTGGGGCAGGCGGTGGGGAGAAGATAAGGGAGCACTGTATGTATAAACTTCTTGTTATTTAGGGAAAGGGCTAGCAAGAATAAAAAAACTATCAGTGCTCGAATTCTGTATAGCAGGGATCCTTCATATTTAACTCATAGATGTGTTTTAAGTGTAACAAATGGCTGTGCTGGGCAGACGTTTGGTATGCTGCAATCCTCTAGCTCTTTCTAACTGCCGTATTTGGAGCACTTAATGCCTATGAAACATCAAGCCGAGCATGATTTCTAGTGAAAGGAGGTGTGAGGGGCAGGGTAAGCAAATGACTGTCACGTGGTTTGAAGTAACTTATATTTTGGAAGCATTATCCCATACTCAGAACCAGCTCCTAAGCAGTTGGTGCATACACTAACACAAAACAAATCCCAAAGACCCCAAAACTAAGTGGAGAGTTCATTTTACCAGTCGCGTTGGACTGTCCCACTACCTTCTTGCTCTTTCTAGGCTTAGGTAAGAAATAGATTTTTCTAAGCAGTCTCGTCTCAGACATTCCCTCTTCTTAGGTGCCGAATCTGGGCTGGCCTGTCATGCTGCAAGTACTCTTGCCCTGCGCTACTGTGTAGTTGCCAGGTGACCGATGGCGTGCTGTGGCACCTACCTCTCTGTGTGCTGTTTACAGGGGTTGTCGCGGAACATGGTCTGCCGCCGATGCCACAGAACGCCTTGGCACACAGAGGTGGAAGGTAGAAAACAGCATATCGTGACTTAGCAGCTGAGGAGTAGAGAAGCATAGTGCTTGAAACAAGCCTGGTGAAGGCTAAGTGTAGGTGGCCTTAAATATATACAACAGTTGGCGTGGTTGACTCTCACGACTCCGGAACGGCTCTTCGGAAGCTGTTCCTGCACTTTGGAGAGACGCAACTCCAGGGATGTCAGACCGAAAAGCACCTCCTGAGGAAAGTCCGGATGCCTGAAGCTGTTGGTGGTCAATGCGCTGCCAGATGTGAGGCACTGAGACCTCACTGAGGGTCTGGAGTTCTCCAGAGTATCTCAAACCGAGTGAGAAGGGAGGTGTGGTGTTCTGCACGAGCCTTCCTTCTGCTCTGCCTTTGGTTAGCTTCTTGCAAGTCCAGTTCCTCATCACTCAGTGCAGAAGGTATGGGGCGGGTGGAGGAGTGTTTACAACTGATGTAAATATTTGTACTGTTGAGCCAGAGGGAATGATTGGAGAATATTGCAGCAGTTGGTACAAATGTTGCACATTAACAGTAAAACTTAAAAACCTGTGTAACTTAAATGAAGTATAAAACACTCCCGAGCTGCTATGCAGCCAAAATTGGTGCCTTCTCTGCAAACCCAAGAAAAAAAACCCCCACACTTCTTGATTCCAAACTCTTCTTTATGCACAAGAAAAACGTGTGCATATGTGTAGCTGGCTGTTTTTAAGTAAAGCTGCAAAGTCCATTACATCTTTTTTTTTTTTCTGAATGAATTTTTGTAGGTTCATGCAATGACCAGATGGTGTTAATTTCAGCTGTAATTCTTTGCTTTGTATAGGAATGTAGAAATGTTGTTTGATAGGTTTATCTATGAAAAGGTTCTTGTAAAGCACAGGAAGATAAAGTGGTAAACTTCAGTTGTACCTCACAACCTTGCTAGGGGGAAAGGAAAAAAACTGTATATTTTGGTAGTCGAAACTGACAGTTTGTGAAACAAACATGACATTCTGTGTTATTTAATTGGTACAAATGAAATATGAGTTCTAACAGAAGATGCAACATTTGGTTATCTGTGTGCCATGTAAAGGTATACTGCAATAAATGGCATTTTGGCAAGAACGTGTCTTATCTGTGAACGTTGCTCTATATAATACTTCGCAAAGTAGATGTGGCTTTTAAGACTGCCCATGTCTTTAAGGAAGTTGGATTCCAAGCAGGAAATATGGATTTTGGTGCTAAGTATGTGGAGGTTCAGCTCAGAATTGGAAGGGTACGAGTGTGGCCTTCTTCCCTCTTACCCTGCCCTGGATGTCCAGGTTGTGGTGAGCTGCTGTACCCTGAGACAGTGGTATATGTGTAAGTGGTACATGGTACCATGTACCAGTGGTATATGAACGGGCCGTAGTGGAGGCTTGAATGAAATCTCTTTGTGAGAGCCCTGCAGCATTTCATGCTGGTTCTGATTTTGGGAGCTCTCCTTGCTTGTGCATTACGTTTCCATCCCCAAAAAGGTGAAAGAAGTTGTAAATCTTGCACAGGGCTCCCTCTTGCTACCTGTCTTCTGCCTCCAGGAGTTTGAGCGTGGGGAGGGCTGCAAGGAGGGGCAGCTCCAAGTCAGTAGCTTCCCAAGACAAATTTGGTGATTGTACCTCCAAGGCGGGACAATAGAGCAGGCCTGTCCTAAGTATTCCGCTGTACAGCATCCGCGGCTGTGGGGTACTGCGGCTTGTGTGGGATGAGATGGAGCAAAACAGATGTAGAGGAAAATGTCCTTCACGAAGCGGGGAAGTCAAAAGCTGCTGCCTGTCTCGGTGGGTCTTATTGCAGCTTATACAATTATTTTCTTTTACAGGACTTTGAGCTGGAAGAAACTTACTTTTTTTTTTTGTTCTGTAAACTAGCCACCGTATTTTTAGTTTATAAGCTCTTACACTGGAATCGGGTGGGCTGTGTGTTTCCCATCAGTTTGGAGGAATCTTAGAAGATTTTGAGATCAGGCAGAAGAATCAAGGAATTGACTTTGCTTCTATAGCTAAACAAAGCTGGAAAGCACTTTCGAACTGCATGCTGACTTTGCCAGTCCCTTAAACTGGGTAAAAGACTTGTGTAAGATCAGAGTTGACTGATTTGCATAGCAGTGCCTTACCTGCTATGAATTCTCTTCCTTGGGCGTTCCCAAGACTTTTCCTTCCACTTTTCTAGTCAGTGACAATGTGGGAAGTTAAGGTGGCAGGGAGGGGAAAAAAATGAATTACTGAGGGAAGTGGGAAATTTCTCTGTGAAAACCTTACCAGTGAAACATGTCCATTCCTCAGTGTGCACTTGAGAGAAGCTTTGTTGTACTAAGAGAGAATCACCTGTAGA
This sequence comes from Phaethon lepturus, assembly GCF_000687285.1. Lineage (NCBI taxonomy): Eukaryota > Metazoa > Chordata > Aves > Phaethontiformes > Phaethontidae > Phaethon > Phaethon lepturus. The sequence continues at coordinate 26,560 of NW_010521023.1, forward strand.
AGGGATAGTCTGCCTCTGTGTTCTGGCACAGGGTAGCCTGGGTTTTCCTGAGTCATGTTTCTGTTCCCTGTGCATCCTGACTTTCTTCATCCATGCCAGAGCAATTACCACACTTGCTCCTGTTCACAAGTGAGATGCAAAGAATGTGGCTGGCAGAAAATCTGACCCCTTCTTTGTTGTGGAAAAATGAGCTGGAGGGTTAACATGCACCCAATGTCAAGAAGGCAAACTATGACAGGAGGAGAACTCTTCACAATTCTCATTTTGTCAGGTTGCATTAGACCCTATAAAGGAAGCTAAAGCAAGTCTAAAAGGTTGTATAATCTTGTAATTGAAATAGAGAACAGGGGGAAAAAAAAAAAGAGGCCCACGCTATGGGTGTACTAAGAAAAGCTATTTCAGACATTTCATATATGCTTTACCTTGAGTTCATCAGGACTAGTAAGTATATTGATGAGAATGAGTAGTGGAGTAAAGGTACAAGGTAAAATTTGCTCCATTTGAGGTAGCAGCAAAACTCAAAAAAACTTTAAATATGCAGGAGATGAGCTAGAGGCTCAAAACCCAACAGGTACTTGGCATTCTGGGGTGGTGTTTAGCTTATGAAACTGGAAGCCTGATGGACAGCATTTTTAATAAGCTTGTCAAATTAGAGGACAGCAATTCTACTGCTGAAAATGAAGTGCAGCCTCTGCATTAAGGAAGGAGTAGAGAAAAGGTATGGTCTCAGCAGTATGCAGGATCTTACCAAAAAATCTTGACAGATAAATAGAAAAATTAAAAGATACAATGCTGATACATGGGTTAAAATATAAAATAGATTCACCAAAAGCAGACTGTGCCAGACTAATCAGATGTCTTGCCTTTTGATAGCATTTTTTTTCAGTCAAAGGCAATCCAGTCTAACTGAACTTCAGTAAAGCCATTTATCAGTGCCACACAGAAAATGAATAATCAAAAGGAGGAAGCTGGGGGATTAGTGGAAGAATTGTAAAGTGGTGAGGAATGGACTAAGGAGGAGCCTGGAGCAGGCTTGGCAAGACGGGGAAGTATGAAGAAAAGGTGTCATTTTGGGGTCATCTTTCTAAATATTGTCATTAAGCTGAAATGGAAGGGAATACGTGGAATTACATTTGCTGTTGCCAATTTGGGCAGCCTCAACAGTGTGGAATAGCAAGAGTAGAGTATATTAATGGTCTGACAAGTAACAATTAGAATCAACTTCAATAGGACAAGATCAGGTGTTGGAGGGGGTAACAACAGGAATTTCTGCTCTGATCTGGGAATAAGAGAGGGGAAGAAAGGGCTAGGTGAATTAGTGGATTTTAGAATAATTATCTGTGTGATGCAGCTGTAAGAAAGCAAAAACTAAATATATAAATATAGGAAGTAGCAGCCAAGGCATTTCCAGCAAATAGAGGGAATTTTCAGCATTTTGGGTATCGTTATACAAAGAACTAGTGAGCCCATCGCTTACCATCACCTATATGCTCTAGGATTCATTCATGCTAGGAAGAAACAGAGGAAAAACATCAAAATTATGTGGGAGTACAGAGTCTCTTCCCACAGTAAACTAACAGTGTTTGGTTTATTCAGCTCGGGAAAACACAGACTGACAGGTCCTACAGCTGCTGTCCGCATGCTTCTCATGGTGCAGGACAATACAAAAGATGGAGATGAGCAATTTAGGCTAAAGAATAATATGGGAGCAAGAAAATAAAAAAGAAGAAACTGGCAAGTATAAACACTGAAATAACTAAAAAGCTTGAGAATCCCTCCATTAATGGTGGAGGCAAAATATCAAAATGGATTGAATACAAAGTTCAGGAAAATTATGGTATGAAATGTTCCTGAGCCAGTAGGACATCTTTCAGCCAGTACTCTGCAAAGAATACAGAGACCAGTTAAAAAACCTTCCTCTCTTATCCTGTTTTCCCTCCTAACAATCTCTAGATCAAGATTGGAGTTTTTCAGGCCCCTTCACTATCTGCTGAGAAGAAAGTTCTTTGTCTAACACAGACAAGATCAGCTGAGCCACATTTCCCAGTGGAGGTTTCTGGAAAGCGACCGCTTTTAAGAAACTGGGCTAATTAGGCAAGTCAGGGTTACTTTGTTAGGACAAAATGTGAAATACGCCTTCCTCATCCTGTTTCCTCAAACTGTCTAAACTTTCCAAATTACACCTCTCTGCAAGCACCACCTGAAAAAAAATCAAACTTTAAACCATCACATCTCTACACTTACCATTGCTTATAGCATAATGCAGATAAGCTAGGCTGGAATTCCAACAAGATTTAGCCCTACTAGCCTAAAATCAGTCATCACAAGAGGAAAGCATGGGGACAGAGAGAGGATGATGCAACATATCAACATTACTCTTTGCTGGGTAAAAAAATGGCCATATGGCTGAGCCCAGAGGAGTTGTGGTGAACGGAGTTAAATCCAGTTGGCAGCTGGTCACAAGCGGTGTTCCCCAGGGCTCAGTATTGGTGCCAGTTCTGTGTGATATCTTTGTCAATGATGTGGATGAGGGGATCGAGTGCTCCCTCAGTAAGTTTGCAGGCAACACCAAGTTGGGCAGGAGTGTTGATCTGCTGGAGGGCAGGAAGGCTCTGCAGAGGGATCTGGACAGGCTGGATCAATGGGCTGAGGTTTACCAAGGCCAAGTGCTGAGTCCTGCACTTGTGTCACAACAACCCCATGCAACGCTACAAGCTTGGGGAGGAGTGGCTGGAGAGCTGCCCGGCGGAAAGGGACCTGGGGGTGCTGGTTGACAGCCGGCTGAACATGAGCCAGCAGTGTGCCCAGGTGGCCAAGAAGGCCAACAGCGTCCTGGCCTGTATCAGAACTAGTGTGGCCAGCAGGAGGAGGGAAGTGATCGTGCCCCTGTACTCGGCACTGGTGAGGCCGCACCTTGAATCCTGTGTCCAGTTTTGGGCCCCTCACTACAAGAAGGATGCTGAGGTGCTGGAGCATATCCAGAGAAGGGCAACGAAGCTGGTGAGGGGTCTGCAGAACAAGTCTGCTGAGGAACGCCTGAGGGAACTGGGGTTGTTTAGTCTGCAGGAGGCTGAGGGGAAACCTTACCGCTCTCTACAACTACCTGAAAGGGGGTTGTGGTGACGTGGGTGTTGGTCTGTTCTCCCGAGTAACTAGTGATAGGATGAGAGGAAATGGCCTCAGGTTGCACCAGGGGAGGTTTAGATTGGATATTAGGAAAAAATTCTTTACTGAGAGAGTGGTCGGTCATTGGAAGAGGCTGCCCAAGGAGGTGGTGGAGTCACCATCACTGGAGGTGTTCAAAAAACATGTGGACATGGCACTTCTTCAGAATATGGTTTAGTGGGCATGGTGGTGTTGGGATGATGGTTGGCCTTGATGATCTTAAAGGTCTTTTCCAACCTTAATGATTCTGTGATTCTGTGATTAAGGTGTGGGGGGGACATTGAGGAAAGGACTGAGGCAGCATGGAAGAAACTTCTGCTGATGCCACCAGTGCATTTCTCCTTCTAAACAAAGCCTGGGAAATCCTGTCTTAGGTGACTGGCTAGCTGTTTTCCTAGGGTGGTAAAACTCGTTCATTTCTTTCTGGAAGGAGAGGGTTTGAGTGCCAGCAGAAACTCAGCAGTAGCTGAGAAATGCAGCTTCTGAACAAGCTATGATGCCGGTGATATTTCTGCAAGGCAGTGGCTCCTGACTCCCATCAGATTTGAAATTAGTAGGTGCTGAGAGCAAGGGGCTGCTCCTCTGGGAGATGCTCTGGGCTGATGTGGATCCCTAAGCACGAGCACAAGCTGTTCATAAACCTGCGGCTGCCCTGCTTAGGTAGTGTGCTGGATGCCATTCCCCGCTGCACAAGAGCAGCCAATGTGTGACCTAAAGGAATCACGGGGTTTTTTGTCATTCTATCAGACACACCTAGACTTCTTCATGCAAAACCTTAGCTGAAGAAACCTTAAAAGTGTTAAAATTTAAGATATTCTCTGTGCAGAACAACATAAAACCAACTGGAATCAAGGCTGAAATAATTTCAAAAGGCCATTAAAGAACATTACTGTATTTTCAAAAAAACGCACATGTTAGAAGCTGTCAAAATAAAGCAGAGAATGCATAAAAAGAGAAAGTTTGCATGTATCACAATCAAGTGAGCGGGTGGCCCATCTAATTACTTATCCATCCATACCTGGAGGATATCTGAAAAGCTACCTTTGCTGGCAATCAGAAGTCATCTTAATTATCCATCTTCTACAGTCAGAGGCCTTCACAGCCCAGCTCTGAGTGGACACCAGGGTTCGGCCAGCCCTTCAGGGACTGTCACCTGAAGTGAATAGGACTGTACATGCAGCTACATGCAGCAAACTGATGGAGGAATCAGTCCTTTCTCATTCAGTGCATCCAGGCCAGAAGTTGACTTTATGAATAACTTAAAATAGCAGTTGAGTGTTCAGTCTTCCTGACCCAGAGCAACAGGTCAAGAAGGTCTTCTTGGAGTTTTACTGTTCTTACGGTGACACAGGGGAAAATACGGTTGTTTTGGAGCTACGTTACCTGCTTTTTATTATTCTTTATTTTTTAATATTTTAATATTTTATTATTTATTACCTGCTACATTACCAGACTGAAAATGTGGCTTTATTATTATTTATATTAATGTACTACTGGAGGAAAAGACAGTTTGCATATGCTCTTGGAAATGTTGGTTGAGTCTGCTCTTCCTGCTCAAATACTGCTGTTAATGTTTGATAGCAGCCGCCTGAAAACAGAAGCCTTTGAACTGTTTATTGTTCTTGGAAGGTGGTTTGTCTTTTTTATTATATATGTAAACTGGAGCCTAGATGCGAGTTTCTTGGGCATGACATAAATGATCAGAGCCCCGTTCAGCAGTGTTGTTGGTTTTAACTATTCTTTTCGGATGTTACCATTTCTGTTTTCCAACAAAACCCCTACTGCTGAAGCGCAGCTATGTGTGCTTGCACAGCTCTAAGGAGTGGTTGTATGGTTACTCCACAGTAAGGATTAGTCACACATTAACCACAGCTGTAAAAACATGTCTATGGGAAAATCACATCCAAACACTAAGGGCCTTTGAGTATGCTTATTACTGACGAGGTGGGTTTCTGTTCCATTTTTCTTCAGCGTTGTGCAACATACATCTGGCCTGTTTGCTTTGCTATCATGATGCATCATAGCTTTTCCTCTGGCAGTCTTCTACCTCCCCCACTTCCATGGACCATGGTATACTGAGGTCTTACAGACAGAGCTGAGTCAGCCAATGTTTCTACACGAGCAAGTCTTTAGGCTTGTGAGGAGCAAGGACACGCTCATTGCCAAGATGACAGCTAAAGGCTGTAGCAAGCTCTCTTGCTTTTTACTCAATAGAAAAACCACCATCCATTACTTGTCGTCCTTCTCTCTTCGTGTCCTTACACCTCATTCTGCACAGGCCTTCAGCAAAGTGATTCTGTGATTCTGTGAAAGTATGGATCCTGCACTCAATTTCCAAGTCCTCCTCTCCAGACCTTCTCAGAGGCAGTAAAGCTGAAGAACTTAGAGGGGGAAGGAGAAAGAGGACAGCACCCCCCCCAACAAACATGTGACTCGGGCCACTCTGCTTCAAGCTTTGGTCTCTGACAACTGTTGGTGCTGCAGTCCACACTTCAGGGCTTCCAGGAAAGGGTCCCAGGTCATCATCAATCAGCCATGGATTCTGTTATCCCTCCACTGCTGTTGAATCCCTTTGAAAGAGTGACAAAACTTCTAACGTAAGTATTTCTTGTAGTGGGAAAAGGCAGTACAAATGAGAGACACACAAATAGGAGCTCTTTCTCCAAAGCTGTTTTGGGTAAAGGAAGAAAAGCAGCACTCATGAAGAACATGTAATTACCATGTCCTCCGCCCCACCCTTGCCTTCTCCAGAGAAAATTCTCTCTTTATACATTAGTCTGGCTTCTGAATTTACTGATTTACTCCAGGCCTGTGTCACCTAGCCCATTGCAAGTCAGCAACCAACAAAGTCTCTTTCATATAAATAAGTGAGGCTCCTTTAGACTCAAGCTTCTTGATGAGTACATAAAGGAGAACCGAGCACTGGGAACAAGGCAGTGCAGGTTTCTGGTATTGCTGGAAGTGATGTCCCTCTATCTGGGGACTGAAGGTGGGAATCCTCAGCCAGTTTCTGTGGTTCTATTCTGCCTTCTGAAGCCATGTCTTTGCCCTGGCTCCTGCCTGGAAAAGGCAATTTAGGCTGGGGTAGGAACTTACGTATTGCTGTAATGTGAGAAGCTGAATTGCTCTAAGTGCATGTTTTCTGTGCATTGAGCTCATTTCCCTTCTTACCAAGCACTGCTGCCTCAAATGCCTGCTCCATATTGCTTTCCAGTCACCCCAGTGGCACATGTTTCAGATCATCTTTCCCCTTTCCTACCTGCAGTGAGTAATAGAAGGTTGCCCCAGGCTTCTCAATGTTTTCTTTGCATGGGGCAACATAAACTCCATTTTTTCCTTGAGCAAGGAGACATGTCTATTTACCTAGAAAACCCCTTAGAGAAAGAGGAGATCTGAAATTATCCCATGCAGTGGGTTCCTACAGTGTTCCCCAGTTTCATAAATGGGAAAATAAAACTTGTACAACACAATTCCTCTGGCCACTTAGGACACTTTGCATGTTATTTTGCAACTGCCTCTTGAGAACTTTGCCTGTGTTCCCATCAGTCCTCCAGCAGTTTCCACTGCAGTCAAAATGAGAAAAGCAAAAGCTCAGCTAGAACTCAGTCTGGCCACTGTCATAAGAGATAACAAAAAATGTTTTCACAAATATATTCACAACAAAAAAAGAGCCAAGGAGAATCTCCATCCTTTATTCGATGCAGAGGGGAACATTGTCACCAAGGATGACAATGGGTGATGAAAAATGACTTCTTTGCCTCAGTCTTTCATAGCCAGACCAGGTATCCTCAGGATATTTAGGCCCCTGAGCTGGAAGACAGGGATGGAGAGCAGAATAAATTCTGCATGAGGAAGCTGTTAATGACCTGCTAAGCCACCTGAATACTCACAGATCTATGAGGCCAGATGGGATCCACCCAAGAGTACTGAGACAGGTGGCAGAGGAGCTTGCCAAGACACTCTCCATCATTTATCAGCAGTCCTGGTTAACAGGGGAGGTGCCAGGCAACTGGAGGCTTGCCAATGTGATGCCCGTCTACAAGAAGGGCCGGAAGGAGGATCCGGGAACTACAGGCCTGTCATCCTGACCTCAGGACCGGGGAAGATTATGGAGAGGTTCATCTTGAGGGTGCTCACAAGGCATGTGAAGGACAACCAAGGGATCAGGCCCAGCCAGCATGGGTTCATGAAAGGCAGGTCCTGCTTGACCAACCTGATCTCCTTCTATGACCAGGTGACCCGCGTAGTGGATGAAAAAAAGGCTGTGGATGTTGTCTACCTGGACTTCAGTAAAGCATTTGACAGTGTCTCCCACAGCATTCTCCTGGAGAAACTGGCAGCTTGTGGCTTAGACAAGTGTATTCTTTGCTGGGTAAAAAAATGGCCGGATGGCTGAGCCCAGAGAGTTGTAGTGAACGGCGT
>NW_010521024.1:0-18538 GCF_000687285.1 Phaethon lepturus
TTCTCGGTTCCGGGTACGGGGCGCTGGCGTGGCTTTGCTGGGCCGTCTCCCACCGGGAGAGCCGGCGTTGTTGCCCTGGGGGAGCCACCTGTTACCCTGTAATCGATTTCTTTTTCTGGTGGAAGCAAACGCGTGAGGAAGTTGCAGAGGGTCGTAACAGGACGCCGTTTCACACACAGTTGTTTACGTTAGTCTGATAGTGTAAAACTGTAACGTTTTGTGAGCACTGACGAATGTAAGATGCAGTTGTAGCTGATACACAAAAGTGGTAATGTTAAATCTTAGTTTGCATTGTAGATTATACACTTTGGTTAGTGTAGAAATTCCCTTTATGAATAGAGTGCTTTTTACAAGAATAATTACCAGCGTGCATTGATGTTAGTGTAACTAACAGATAGTGATATGTTCCTTATCCTTGTGGGCATGCTGCTGTGCTTTTGGGTCTCATGTTCTTTCTATCTGTTGCAAGCTGCTGAACTCCTCTCTGCAGCACTTAAAACTTTCTCATCAGTTGGAATTGGCTAAGGAGGGTCATCTGTGTGGATACTGGCATAGCTGTGCTGAGTCTTGAAGTCCTGTTTCAGTGTCCTCTCCTCTTCAGGCTCAGTGCTTTTTTCATCAGGGTGTTACACATAATCATATTTGTTGACTGAAGACAAGAATTGTTATGTGGAATAGCTCTACAGGGGAGGACATGAAATACAGCATCAAGGCTTATGAAATAAAGCAATGTTTGGTTACTAAAGGAATTAGTTTTGCTTTTCTGCTGCTTGATAGAGCTCCATATGGCTGCTTCTCAATATCAGAGATGACTTCTTCTGTTTGCTTGGACTCTTAAACAGGGAGTATGTTTCCCTTTGTGCTTCTGTCCTTGCTTGTTGCCTCTCCTTCCAGGTTTTTCTCTTCTATATATGGTTTAGGTCCCTGCCTGTAGCAGAAATGTACAGAGGGAGAATGAATGAAGAACAAAGTTGACAACAATTTTTGTTAAAACTGAAATATTTTTTCAGGGTAACTTATTTTTAATTCCTTCTCTTCCATCCTGTTTATTATTACTCTGGTCAGGTGAGTGTACTGACTGTCAGTAGCAGATAGAGGTGGCTTGATTCAGCTCATCTTTTTGTAATTCAGATGATAGCAAATATGGAAAATCCAGTATTTTGGAGACTCTGAACAAGTTACTGTTAATGTTTCTGTGATGAAATTAATGAGTTCTGTGATTATTGTAGTATAAATGCAAAAGACTGGGGCGGGGGAAATAGAGCACAGCTTTGAAAGGATTATTCCAGCATTCCTCTGCCAAAACAGTTAATTTTTGTATTCATGTATGTGTGGACAATTCCTAAAATGTTCTGCTATTTTCTGAATACATGGTACCAAGGAGCAAATTGCATTTTTAAGAAGGAAACAACTTCAGGGCTGCTTTAGCTGCAGGTGTCAGTGTGTTCTTAAGTTATTTGCTGTTAATGCCTTCATTATAAGCATAGTGGGTCTCATATCAAAAAGTGCTCTTCCTCTCAAAATGAAGTCTGGAAGAATGGTTATCTACATCTTCATTTTCAGCAACATCTTCACTGGAAGGTTTAGCTGCTCTAGTGATTAGCAGATTCTACTAGTGTTTCTGACCTGATAAAACCTATTCTATAGTTACAGATATGTCTGAACAAAACTGCTAGCTCGTCCTCCCACCCCGCCCACCCCCCATGGAACTAAAATAAACTACACAAAGAACTGGGCTCTTTAATAGAATACATTCTGCATCTATGCTAGGAATTAGACTAGGCTATAATAAGAATTCTGTTTGTAGGTATTTGTAGGTATAAAATTTTCAGACAGGCTTGAGGGGTTTTTGCTGCGTACCTATCTACTTAGTATTCTCTTCTTTTGGGTTTTCAGCATAAGGCTGTGACTAGTCTTTCACTCATGCATAAGTTTTTAACTGGGATAAGTTTTCTGCAAATCTCTTAGCAAAGCAGATTGCAGGAATAGAAAATAGTAAATGATACAGATGTTGAGATTGTGCTTAGAGGTTAAAAACTGGCAGAAGCTTAAAAAGAGCAATTTCATATGCATTCATATTTCTGACCTAGGAAGTGCTGGTACCTAGTGGAAAGGAGATGATCCAGAGAATAATCTGGATATAAGAGCGATGTTCAGCTAAACAATGAATCCACTGTGTGGATAGCCTTTTTTTTCAAGCAACTTATTCTTTGGGTTATTGGTCTGTTACTTAGTGATAGAAGTAATGTCTGTTTCATGTAGCTCTTGAAACTCTACAAGTAGATTGCTGTAGCTAGACATTGTAAGACATCCTGCAGACTTGGGCTCATGTCATGCCCCTAAAACAGATCAGTTGGAAGGCAGCATTGCAGGAAAAACTTGGAAAGGGATGCTGACTATGGAAGTACTTGCTCGAATTTTGGTACAGAAGGCATGAAACCAGGTGTGCAGTCACTTTGTTAGACTGAAAAAAAAGTAAAAAAGGTGGCAAAGTAATAAAAATGGGTTTGATCTATGAAGATGTGAAATATTTTAGTAACCCCTGTGTTTTAACAGTAAACTTGTATTTTATCTAATTTTTCTCCCCAGAAAAGCTGTCTGGATTGCTGTAGAACTAGCACATTTAGGACATCAGAAAACATGCAAGTGAGAAATTACTTTTCTGAATTAAATTCTTATCTTTCCGTATTAAAAACATGATGTTTAAAACATAAAATCCTTCTCCAAGTTCCTCATATGGGAGCTTCCTGAAGAATTTATATGAAGCAGAGGAATTACTGTTTCTGGTATTTCAAATGGTGAAAACCTTTTTGCAGGTGGCCAAGTTAGATTATGTATATATGATAAGCAAAAAAGGGGAAGGAGGTGAGTTTTCACCTTCCCCACTTCCCTTTCTGACATCTTATTTGCAGGTAAGCTTGTGGAAACTTACTAAGGTGCATCTAAAGTGTATGAAAGGACTGAACACAACATGTACAAAGTTAGCTGCTTGGTCTAGGACCTTATTTTTCACACCTTATGGATTCTACTCAATACTGCTGTAGGAAATAACTGGTTTGTTGTGTGACTAAATATTGAACTTGAGTCTTGCTCTCTGCTTTAAAAGACAAGCTATAAATACTTCACCTGGCAAATATTCTATAATCCTTTATGGTGAAAAATTGCAAGTATTAACTTGCTTAGCACATTCTTCTGAAAAGTAAGTATGAAATTTGATTTTCAGTTCTTAGTAATCCTGCAGGAATTCAATTTTCAGTTCTTGACTGTGTTGTCCATCTACATATGGCCACCTCTGTATAGCTGCTTCTCTGCTCTTCACCCAAAACTGTTCTCCTCCCCCTAGAATTGCTAGCAAGGAGCCTAGTATAGGAAGTCCTTTTGTGTTTGTTAGGATGAGCCCCCATCCATTCTGCGCAACACCTCTTAATGTTGCTGTGCTTCGTGAGATAACTGGTGGTGTAGAATGTGATCTAGACTATTGCAATTACAGATGGCTTTTGTTTTCTTGTGAACTGACCTGGATCTGTTTGTGTGAAATGAATTTTCAATGGCTTGTTTACATATATAGCTATTTGGGCCATAGGCTGACTTTAGGTTCTTAGATATTTTTGTGGTTTCCTGTTTCTGATCTGTTTTGAGGCTTGGGGTGGGGGGGAGGCAGTGGAAGGAGGCCTTAAATAGTCTCTGCCCCTGAAGGTGTTTGGAACTTAAGTGCTTTGCTTAGCAGTAGAGATGAGGTTAGAGGGTAACTGGCTGATATGCAGGTTCTTAAACATTCTTTTGTTAGCTTTAATCCCGACCAGAATTTGGAATTAGAATCCTGGAAATTAGTGGCAGGAAATACCACTGTATGTGTAAGGTTGTCAAGTTTAGAAAAAGGCATTTGTATTAACTAAAATGTTTGGGTCAACATTACTCTGTATGTGAGAATTTCATTTATCTAGAAACAAAATCAGTCCTGTGGATAAAATACCTTTATTCCCTAAGTGAAGAGTCAAAACAATCAGTGTAGAGGTGATTGTTCTGTGTGCTTCCACAGTCTCTGTGCTTCCAAATCCTTGAGCCCATTCATTATATCTTTGCTGATACAACATGAATCTGATTTCCTCCTTACTCGTTTATGGATAAAGTGTGTTACAGATTTACTGCAGAAAGCAAGGAACTGGTGGTAGGTGATCAGTTCAGTTATGAAGGAGGTAGAGTGTCAGAGCTGAGCTTTTTTTCCTGGTATTGTGAGATTGTTTTGTATGAACAATACACTATGTCTCTCCAAGCTTTAAAACACTGCTTTGTATCCCATGAACTTTGCGAGGATGTACATCCAGAAAGCTTAAGAAGAAAAATCAATTATCTTTGATTTTTCTTCAAAGTTAATCTTCTTGATTATGAAGATAATTCCTATCTTCCAAAATTGATTTCAAACATGAGGCAAACGACTGCCAACTAGATACTAGAATCTTTTTTAACAACCTGCTTGTGCCTTACAGAAGTACAAAGAAAAGTCCCTGACAAATTCTCATGGGTTATTAGAGTGTGGCATTATGTCAGGCTTAGCTAGGGCTTTATATAAATTTCCTCTGAAATAATAGCGGTCTCTTCTGATGATTTATTACCAGTACATTCAACATTACCTTCATACTGCTGTAATTTTTCTTTAAATTATATTAGGACTGTTAATATATCAAGCAGACTACATTGACTTGAATTCTTTTCATACTTCTGTTTCCTACTATTGCAAAGGTCCCAGCCAGTTTAGGTAGAATAGTGTCTTTGAAGAATTGTCTGCTCCAAGCTTTCCCCTTCCATTAACATTTACAACTTTTAATCTTGAAATTTATTACTAGGACATTATTTTTAAAGAAGTCGTTTTTTCTGTTAAGTGATGGTCACTTCTATAAAGATACTTTGTTAGTAGACTTTTTTGGGGAACAGGTTTATGCAGTGCTTCAATGAATGCTTACCTTCCAGCATTTGGAGGTTTCAAATGATATTGTGCATGAAGGTCAGCATGGTTGTTTTGGTGGGTCAGAGCCTAGACTGCTTTAATCAGTTAGCATGGCAGTCTGTTTGAATAAAACAGAAATGCTCCTTTTATACAACTAAATGGTTTTGAAATTTGCATGGTTTATTAAAAAAAATGGTCTAAGTAACAGATTTTTCATGTGGCAACTTCTGAGATCATACATCTATCTGGAATGAAATTTTTTACTTCAGATTCTTTTGCAAAACAGAGTTTTGTTAAAATAGCTTTTATGATTGAAATATGATATTTCAATCTGTTCCTTTAAATGTAGTAATCAATAACTATTTATGAACCTTGATCAAAGTATAGATTTTGACAAATTGTTTGGCTTCAAACTGTTTTGCTGACTGTAATAGTTGGTTTCTTCAAGACATGGAGTTAATGAGCAATTTGTTGTGTTATGAGCTAGATCTTAAGTTCTCTACAGTAATCTTTGCCTACCATTTGATGGTGAGGTTTGGAAGAGTGCTTGATGCAGCTCTATACAACATAAATGCAAAACACTGTGCTACAGAAGATTAATGTTTTATGTTAATGCTTTTTTAATATCTACAAATAACTAATACTTGGATTAGGGTTTGTTTACTGCAGTTTGAAGAAAATGGCTTACTATGATCTTCAAAGAACTGCTCTGTAGAAAAAAAACATCCTGTTGTCCCGGGAAAATATCTTTGGCATCTTTGTAACCTTGTACAGTTTTTACTAAGTGCCTTATTTTTTGGACAGAAGTGTTTGTTCTTAGAAATGCCTGTTGATTTTATTTGTTATGATTTTGTGTTAAACATTTGAATTATCTGCCTTAAGAAAGGCTGAACAAGGTCTGTTATTTCGGTATAAACTTCACTTCTGGTGATAAGTTGATTATTAACCAGCTTGTTTAATTAACTGCTTTGTATAGTACCTAAAAACAGGACATTTTTTTTAATGCCTTAATATCACCGCTTTTTATCATATTTTTTTACTATTTTTTTTTGATGCTACATTTTGCCCTCTGCTGCACAGAGGAAAGTCATAAAAGTAGAATTTAATGTTTTCATCCCAGAGAAGACTACGTGTTTGCCAATGTAGTATTCAGTTAAAATACATATTTTAAAAATATATTCCTTCTTTTCAATGAGTGAATGTTGAGTGTGGTTCTTTAAAGGCTTTGGCAATTTTTTCCTCAGATTTAGAATCTGAAGGTGTACTTCTAAGCCTGGTTTCCTTACTGTTCTGGTCTAGTGATATCCCTTCCTGTTTGGGGAGATACGTAATCTATCAGGCTGAAAGTGTGAGCAGCATACATGTTTTTAAATACCCCCCAATTACTATGGGGTTCTAATTTTTTTTTTTTTTTTACTATGGCTGTATGTATTTCAGTGTCAAAGTTAACCTGTTAGGTGGGTGAACAGTTTATGAGAACACTTTATTCAGAAATACTGCTGAGGCTTGGCTTGATCTGATTTTTGTCCTGTCTATTACAGGCTTGTTTTTATGATATAAGAAGACAGTCTGACAGCATCTACTAACACTTTTTAAGGCATATGAATGGATTTTTTTTTTCTTTAGGCAAATATTCTAATGCCTTAAAGGTAATAATAATGTCGGCAAATAGATGTATTATTAAATTCCTTAAATTATCTGACAAACTTCTAAGCATATATGTGGCATGCGATGGAGTTTCATAAATTATTCAGTATATTGTTTCTCTCTATATACACACATAGGTACTTATTCGAAAGAGGATGCTGTTTGTCGCTTAGTGGAAAGTCTGACAGTCCATTTTTAGGCAGAAGTCCAGAGCATAAGTAGACATGAGGATATAAGGTATGAGGATTGATGTTTACTGCAGTTTATGAAAGCACACCATCTATTATTGTTCTGGGTTGCCTTTGTTCGTGGCAGTCACTCTGGTGTAGCAGCATACAGAGTTTACGAAAGGAAAACTGGTGTTGAATATTGATGTGATCACTTGGTAATCATTATGCTTCCTGCAAACCACTCCTGGATGGGATTGGTATATAATGGGAAGTGCCATCTGTACTGTGCTCTCTGCACTGGAAGGTGAGGCTTTTGGTTGGATTTTGTTATTCTGAATCAGTGCTGCTTTGCACCTTAACTTACATTTCTTGTAGCTGAACTACCCTGCTTTTGCCTGCATTCTCTTTTTAGGTACTATGAGGAGTAGTTTAAGGACATACATTCAGGCCTATGACCTGATATCTGACCTGATAAGTTGCTTTTTTTCTTTTGGAATATGCTGGAACTTCCAGGGTGTGTTGCACTCTAGCCTTTGAAGTAGAGGCTGTCACAAATAGGTGTTGGAGAACCTGGAGAAGGTAAACATTTTCATTGTGGGATATGTGGGGGGAGGAGGCCAATGAGAAAGCTGCATATGCAGCTTATGTGCATAATGGCTGTTAATTGCCCCTTCTTACGATCTTTTTCAGATACAAGATGTCTGTCAGATGCAGTTGCTGCATCCTGAGATACCAGTGTGCCGTGAAAAGAATATATTAAAAATAAGTGCCTAGCTGTTCACTCTTTTCCTGTTGCATTTTGCAGATAAATCCTTAGGAGACCCCACGTTGTCAATATTTAAATTATAACCAATACAATATAACTTTCCATTTCAGAATTTTTTGCTTGTATGAGAAAATAGAAATAATTTGCAAAACCTCTCAGGCCAAGCCTATTTAACTTGAACTGTCTTTAGCAGAATCTACGTATTGATAAATAATAGCAAGTCAGCTTTATCTCTAGGACTACAAAACACCTGTCCAGTGAAAGCAATTACCCTCTCTCAATGTGAAATAAAGGCCTTTATTCCTCCTTAATTGCGGAGATAAATAGGTGGACTCCATATTTTTACTTGCGGACAAGTGTATTAATTTGGACATTGAATCTTAGATTAATAGATTTTGGAAGATCTTCCTGTTTCTGTATCAAAGGGCTATGTTTGGCAGAGATGTAAAAGCTGTGATTGGATACTATGACAGCTGGGGAGGGTGTCTTATACTGTATCATGTAGTATCTATTTTGAAAGACTCTCAAATTCCAGTTGCAAGTGAAAAGATTAATTCATAGATATCCTAGAGTGCTGCTATGTTGCCTACTGAATTCTATAATTTCTTAAGCAGACTTTGCTGATATAGGGCATACATGTTTGGTTTATCTTCATGGTAGTCTGTGAACCTCTTATCATAATTTAGTTTAACACTTATGACATACACCACTCAGTAATTCTTATATCCAGTAAGCTTTGTGTTGAATTGCAGGTGATAATTTTTAGAGTTCTGTTATTCGCTGATACCACAAGGCTAAAACAGTCAGATTCTTTATAAACACAGATTTCAGGAGCTGAATCTGGTCTCAGATGATTAGATGTTTTTCCAGGAGCTCTGTGTCTTGATTTTATCCTGAAACAGATTTATTTTGGTTTTCTTCTTAGTGTTTGCACAGTGCTAGTGGCAGTAGGACTTTGCTTCTCCTAGCTGGAGCTTTCTAGTTCTGTATACTCAGGTATGGACTAGCTTAAGTTATTTGTCCACTTGTTTCCCACTATTAAGCCTAAGTTATTGACCATATTTTAATTTTTAGTAATGTTTTGGTAGAGACAAAAATAAGGTCTCGCTGTCTAATTTAACAAAAGCTGTAGATTGCCTTGAGAGAGACAGTTTTTTGCCAAATGGTGTGTGGGTTCTCAGGGTTTTTTTCCCCCCTCTGTCTTTATGTTTATGCAATTATTCTTTTTCTTTCAACCTTTTTGGTTTGAGAGTCAGTCCAGGTGTGAACTGGAAACAATCCTTGTTTGGGGATGACTGTTGTAAGTTGTTTAAGAATTTAACCAGTTTTACTTAGAATATGTCCTATATTAATTTTCCTCAACAGTATTCTATATTTCAGATGTTATACAATGCCAAGTCAAATGTTTTTTGGATGTCCATCAACTGTATTTAATTTAGTAGATGTGTAACAATTTAGCATAAAAAGCATTCTTAAGAGGGTTGTGCCAATGATCTAGCTTATAGAGTCTCATCAGCGTTGTTTATAATCAAAACAAATGTACCAGTTGAGGTGTACAGCTCATGTTGCTTTGTGTAAATAATACTTTCTGTTAGCAAGGTCTGCTTCCAAAAAAAATTTGCCTTATAGGTAAGTGGATGGAAGAGCTTTTCTGATCATGTCTGCCCTGTGTCTCAGTGAAGCTAGAGATTCAGTAATGCAGTCAGCAGTTACACTCAGTGTTATCAGAAAAGGATAGGTTAGGACCTTAATCACACTGACTTTATTTGTAACAGAAATGAGATTTTGCTAGTAGAGTTTCAGTGGTAGCAAAGATATTCTCAGTTGTTTTCAGGGTTCAGTATCATGTCAGTTAGGATAGAAGTAAAAGACACTGGAAGCTTCAGAAGGCCCAGTCTCTAAAAATATTTTTTGCTGCTGTTAGTGTTGATAGAACTGTATCAGCAAAGTAGTGTTGCAGGTTTTGTGGTGGGGAAAAAAAGCAAGTAGAGATGCAGTTGTGGTTGTACACTTTACAGCAGTGCTTAGATATATTAAAAGTTGTAGTGGTAGTGCTGTTGTCAAAATGCTGAATTGCAAAAAGGATTCCAAAAGGCATAGGTCCTTTTAAGATAGCTTTGCCTGTGACTGGTTTTTCATACAAAGGGGAGTGAGGAAAGTATAAAAGGAAAAATGTAGTGATATTTGGTGGACTTTTTGCATTGATTCATGTTTTCTTCTCTTAAAGTTTAACTGTTTGCAGGCAAGAGGGGAAAAGAACAGTGTAAGGACTTGCTTTACATGGCATGTAAATAAAAGGAAGCTTGTTTCTAGTGATTTAGTGAAAATTAATGAAGATTTTGATATGTCTGATCTATAATTCTACTTACTTTCAGCAGATTTGTTGCTCTTTGTTAGGTTTTCAAACTCAGTATGTTGCACTGAGAAAGAAACAAATTCTATATGGAAGTAAATTAGAAGCAGCACCCTTAAGAGCTTGGAAAAGCGTTAATAGTGTTAGAGACTAGTTTTTAAAAGCAGAGATAGAATGATTAGAGCAGTGGTTATCAGTGTGGTCCACAGCGATCCATAACATGCAATAGGTAAGTCTGTTGTCACAGTGTGAGGATCTGTGCTTTCACTGGCTTGACAGCTGAGAAATGTTCATAATTGCTGGAAGGAGAGCATCCTCAAGCTTCTAAGAACTGCAGACACAGTTTAGAAAGTTTTGAAATTCTTCAGTGATTGACTTCATATCTCACTAAAAAAAGTCTGCTTCTAGCAGAAGCAGAATCTTAGAAATCTGTTTTTTGCAAAAGAGTGCCTTGTACGAGGTTAGACTGGATGAGCTAGCCTGTATTCTGTTTCTGGCTACATACATGTGAAGACATGTATGTAGAAACACATACAGTCTCTGTGGACATGCTTTTTGGAATCTTTCAAAATAAAACTGAGAAGGTAAATAATACAGGGCACAATACTAAAGAAGAATATGTGGAGTGTGAAAAGATGAAGTGTAGGTGTGACCTTTTCTATAAATGTTCAGGTGTAACATACCTAGTTGCATAGTTCTGTCATTTCTTAGGTAACTGATACTTCAAATCTATTGCATCTTCCTCTGTCCTTCTTGTTCCTAATCTTGAGTTACTGTTGAGAAATTCAGGGGACTAACTGATGTTATATCTGGCTGGAAATAACCTTTTCCTCCTACAAAGCCCTTTACTCCTGTTTCTTCTTCCCTTAGGAAATTTCTATACTTGATATTCATTGTGACTTAGTTTCAGGTTCTGTGCAAGGAAATATACTGCATCCAACACCTTTCCCCCCCTTTCTCTCAGTGCTCTCTGGTCCCTTTGTGGTAGGTTTTTTCTTGTTTGGTTTTTTCCAAGGTGATCTTCCTAGCTGCAGAATCTAGTCAGATCCCCCACAGTGCTGCTGCTTTATTTACCTGTAAACGCTCAGTCGCTCTGGAATAGCCTGACTGGAGCCAGCTCATAATTTCAATCCTGATACTTAGTTTGTGTGGATGTGGGGTTTTTTTGCTTATTTCAATTAATGGGATGTTACTTATATTGGCATCCCTTCAGTTGAGCGGTCATGCTTGTCAGCCTTGCTGCATTCTTGATAGGGAAGAGTACAATCTGTTTTTAATTCTAGCTACTGTGTATCTTTATACAGGCAGCTGTTTGAGTAGCTGGCTGAAGAAAAGGTGGATCAGCTGGGCTATGAGAATGTTAGGGATAATAACTAGTCTAGGGAAGGTGTGAGCTAAAATACCTGCATAGAAGGCATAAAAGGAACTATGACCTACAACACACATACTTTAATGTCTCTGTACTGTTTTCATAATAATAGCATCAATATACTTTTGTCTCTTCAAAGGGAAGAATGCTGCATTAACGGAGTCAGAGTAGGGGCATATACTGCTCTCTGGGGGAGTTAGTGTAACTTTTCAAACAACAAAATTCTCCCATCTGTCTCCAAGCTGTCCCCCAGCCTCGCCCCCTCTTTTTGTCCTCATGATAGCCATTTGCTATATCTTGTACAGCTTTTATTATAGGCAGATTCCTCATCGGTCTCTGCTGTATCACAAAGCTCAGAAAAAGGTCAAATAAAAGAATGTGTTACCTGTTCTTGATATGCTGCCCTATCTGTGTAGTCATAGTTCTCGGAAAAAAAGCCCTAAGGAGCAATTGAGATCCTAGAGCAAGTAGGCTGTACTCAGATTGGAGAGGGAATCATCCCTTATGCTTCTTGGAAGATATTGTTTAGAATAGTTGCATAATAACAGTTAATTTTCAGTCTTGCAGGAATTGATATTTATATATCAATTATGGAGAGTGGAAAAAATTGAGAGGCTTAGCTGTATTCTTTTTGGCCTTGTTACCTTTGTCTCAATGTAGACAGTATACGTTTGCATTCTTAGAAATATGTTTGTGCCTCATGTGATGCCACTGAATGTGTAAGTGAAGTGTATTTCTGAATTGTATTTTATTTTTGAAAGAAGCTTAGCAGTAAATAAAGGCTGCTTTTCCATGCTGCATATAGCAGCCAACTTGAGTAGTGGCTAATTTGGGAGCTAGGTGCTTTAAGCCCATGTGCATGGTTGAACACAAGTCCAACTCCCTTCTAAAGTGGTTTCTGATAGAAATGCAGAAAATTGTTCTGAATCAAATTGAAATTCATGAGATAAAAAATTCTTTTTGTCAGAAATAATGTTTATTTGACTATCAACATGAGGTATGTTACAGACTAGGTTAGGGTTGTATAATACATCTGTTTTGAGGTTAGGCAGTTTTCATTGTTAGATGCCTGAGATTAAAAAAAAAATGTTCAGACATGGTGTTAATTTTCTTAAATATTCCCTCTGCATACTGTTTCAGTTTTTATTGTCAGAAGTAGCTCAGCAGAGCTCTTCTATTATCTGTGTTTTCTGACTGGTTTCAAGTAAAACATTTGAAGCAGACACCTGTCAGACTAGGGGAGGTATATTACCAACAGGGAGGAAAAGCAGCTTGACAAGTTTCCTTGGTCTTACTTGAGGAAAAATTGATAAAGGGGTACCAAATGATTATTTGCTTTGTCTATTGCAAGAATCAGTATTTGGAATGTATCTTCTTCTACTTGCTATTTTCTGGGCTATACCTGGTTCTTGTTTTTGGAATTAGGATACCTTTATGTGACTGTATGTACAATTTAAATAGTGTAATCTCCCTTGTTTTAAGAGGCCATGGACCAGAGCATTCTTCAAAAAAAAAAGTATTAGATATTGCTGATTATTAAATCCTCCAGCTAATCTGCCTTTTGTATGTTGTTCTTTCTTTTTCTTCCTGTTATTCCCCACTGTGGTTTAAAGAGAAATACTACTGGAGAAAGTAATATTCCAAGTGAAAATGTAGGAGTGTATCCTTTTTATCTCCATTAAAGTTTTCATGCTTTACTTGTTCATTTACAGTTTATTGTAACTTGGATCTCTAAACTAATGTTACTTGTGAATACAGGTGTTCATTGCATAACTAGGTAATTCTTTTAGTTTCTGGAAAACTACCACCTGTTAATATTGGACGGATAGCTCTGTCTCTAAGCATGAGATAAAGTTTAAAGACCATGTTATTTGTAGGAGAATATACCATAATATTTGATACCTTGGTGTTAGGAAGCATTTTTTGAGTTTGAAAAACAGCATTCTTGGATTAAAACCTTCAAACTTTTGACTCTCAGACATATGTATGTGTGCAGCATGACCTAAACAGAGTTGCTTAGCAAATTAAGAGCTGCCATTTCAAAAACAAATATTAATATTCCCTCCTAAAGGCATTTTAATGATAAACCTTTCAAATAATAAGACTTTATATGATGCTGATATGGAAATAAAGTGCAGATGTGTATGGTAATTATTTGAAGGTGTGGGGATAACAGTTTAATTTCTCTTTTCAGTATGATGCTGTTCCAATCCAGTCTAGCGTGGTGTTATGCTCCTGTTCATCCCCATCAATGGTGAGGAATCAAGCAGATTCCAGCACTCCATCTGTCATTTCCACCTGTGGCAACAGACAGGGATCTAACATGGAGGGCACTGCAGCTGAATCAAGATCTAGTTCAAACTCCTTGCAGCAACATACAGGACAGCAGCCTCCACAGCCTCGAAAGAAACGACCTGATGACTTCAAATTTGGGAAAATTCTGGGTGAAGGATCTTTTTCAACGGTAACTTTACTTTTCATAAGAAGAGCCAAATATCTTAGATAAACTTCAAAATTTGTTGTGCAAGTAATATTACTGAGATTTAAATCTGGAGAGAATATACTGAAGGGTAAATGAGCAGGACATAGTGGCTTTAGTTTTAGCTATTAAAAATAAGTGTTGCACTAAGTGTGGGTGCTGATTTTTTTCAAGTACCTTTTAAACTTGTCAGAAGTTCCATTGTATCCTGATGACTTGATGCTTGGATTTTTAGGAAACATTGCTATCTAGTGTAAGTTTGATATCGTAATGAATTATGTTAAAATTTTGTGATAGAAAGGATTGGAACTGGGCTAGGAGTTTGTCATGGTAAGAACTTCTATGCAGTGTGCTGGCTGTGGCAAGTGTTCCTGCCAGATGCCTAGGGAAGAAAGTAAGAACAGTGATACTTCTCCAATATTCTTTCTCAGCCTCTAGTGTCATGGCCCTCAAGGACTTCGTGAATCACAGTTAGTATCTTTGTATTCAGTAGCCTTAAATGGATTGTTTCTAACTTAATTCTCACATCCATGGCATTGCACAAGAATTACTTGTGTTATTTTAAAGAATCCATCAAGCAATTAATAATTTAATTTGATGCTTTTGTAGTTGCCCTGTTGTAAGACAGTAAGTAATACTTCTGTATTTTTTTTCACATATCATTTGTTGTATATACCTTTCAGTTGTTGATCTCTGTGTGGGGTTTTACTGGCTCTTCCTATACAATCTACTGTGGTGTTTAGGAAGCAGGCCTCTAGCAGTCATCAAAAGTAGTTTGCACTTAAATACATAGTTTGCAACTTGCAGGTTTCCCAAAAGAATCCAACAGTTGCTGCCTCTTGGGTATACCAGCACACTCGGCTCCAGCAAGACCCTTTCATTTTTGCTCGTGGTCTCTGAAAGTAAGCACCACGTTCCTTGTAAATAGAGCGATTCATAGGGCCTAGCCCAGACTCTGAATAAACTTCCATTCCAGCATTCTGCTACCTGTTTACTGGTAGATGGTTTTTTTCTCGTCCCAAGTGTAGGTAGCTCAAATGCATTTAGTTGGGCAGCAGGAGAGAGACTGAATACCATGAAAATATTAATCCCTACTTAGCCATATTCTTTTGAGTTTTACAAGCAGAATTTCAGTTACCGTGATCATCTGGGCCTCAGATGGTGCTAGAGAAAGCACATGTTTGGGAGTTAGTTCTTCCTGCCTGTCACCTCCTCTGTCAGCCTTAGCAGTTTTGGTCCGCCATGGCAGTGCTTTGACTTTAGAAACTGATCAATAGTTTCAGGGACACTTCTAATGATAATGATCACACTCCACAGGAGATGCCTGCTTATGCTCTTTCCATGGCCACTGAACAGGTTGCAACCTGTTGCTGGAGGGGACTTAACAGTACTTGCTTATTATTTTAATAAAAGTAATGTCCAGTCCTGTCTTCAGCAACTGAATCTTTTTCTAATTTAAAAACTCTGAGCTCAGGATAATGACTGTAGCCTTCAGCCTATAGACTGCATCCTTCAAGAAGGAAACTTGCTTGCTGCTGTTACAGAATCACAGAACAGTTGAGGTTGCAAGGGACCCCTGGAGGTCATCTCGTCCAACCCCTCTGTTCAAGCAGGATCACCTAGAGCCAGTTGCCCAGAACTGTGTCTGGACAGCTTTTGAGTATCTGAAAGGATGGAGATTCTACAACCCTCACAGGAAAAAAGTGTTTCCTGGTGTTCGAATGGAACCTCCTGTGTTTGGCCTACCACTGAAAAGAGGCTGACTCTATCTTCTTTACACTTCTTCTTCAGGTATTTATATACGTTGGTGAGATTTCCCCTGAGCCTTTTCTTCTTGAGGCTGAACAATCCCATCTCTCTCAGCCTTTCCTCAAATGAGAGATTCTCCACTCTGTTAATAATCTTAGTGGTCTTTCTCTGGACTCTCTCCAGTAGCTCCATGGCTCTGTTTTACTGAGGAGCCTAGAACTGGACAGAGTACTCCAGGTTTGATCTTACCAGTGCTGAATTAGAAGGGAAAGATCACCTCCATCAACATACTGGCAACATTCCTCCTAATGCAGCTCAGGATACCATTCGCTGCCTTTGCAGCAAGGATACATTGCTGGCTCATGTTCAGATTGGTGTCTACCAGGACCCCTGGGTCCTCTTCTGCAAAGCTGCTTTCTAGTCCATTTGCCCTCAGCATTTACTCGTTCATGGGATTATTCCTCCTCAGGAGGGGGAGTTTGCAATTCAAAAAAGGGAACAGCATGAGATCCCTGCCTGCCCATTTCTCCATTCTATTGAAGTCCCTCTGGATGGCAGCACAATCATCTGATGTATCAACACCAGAGGTCTTGTTCTCATTAAACATGGTTGTAGATTCAGAGATCTGATTGTAGTCCCCAAGATCTTCACCAATATTCTGACTGAAAAGTGTTCATCTCAAAAAGCAGGGTCCTTCATATTACCATGCTTGCAATGACAGCTTCAGATTACACATACACACACACAAAAAAAAAATCATTTACTCAGGGTCATAATGAATATATTCTGTTTTCTTGGACTTCTGTTAAGCTACCACAAACTCCACTTGGTGCCAGTGCCGTATTTCAAATTCAGCAGAGTTGCACATGATCTGTCCTCAGATTTTTCTTCAGAGTATTCTGCAATTTTGTGGGACCTTCTTCTGTGGCTGTAACTTATTGGATCCATGCTTGATATTAACAAATACACAAATGCAGGGCCTTCTACTTGATGCTCTGCTCCTTTAAAGTAATGAAAATCTACTTGCTTTGTAGACAGCTTCAAGCTCCTCTCAGAATAGTAGCTGTTATGTAGTGGCAGAATTATAGTTCTCATGTTGGGTAGGCGTGTTGTACTACTCACCTCCTATGCGGCTGGTACATATTTATTCCCCCGCCCTTGGTTTTGTATCCACTTATAAATGAGGCTCCTCTTAAAAATGAGGAGGAGCTCTACGGAAGTATGAGTGTCTGACCAAAACCAGTTCTTAAATGCAGACTTAATCTCTAGCATTCTGAAGTATTTGTTCAAGTTTAGAGTTGGGTTTAGCCATGATGTCTGCCAATTATGTTGGCAATTTTTTCTGCTTTGTAGCCTCTGAGGGTTCTCTGCTCTTCTTACATCACCTTCCTCCAGTTTGAGATGTTTAAGTACATTTCTTGCCTTGCTGTTGTCTGAATTTGCAACTTACACATTTATGTATTATGTGAATGATTTTGTTTTTGTGTGCGGTTTTTTTTGTTTGTTTGTTTTTTAAGCTACCTATCTAAGGTCTAATTCTCTTCTACAGAATTTACATTCCTTATTGATACTACTTCTTCCCATAGGGTGGGTAAGATTCAGGCCCCTGGCAGTAGAAACATGGTATTAAGATGTACCTCTGTGGGTTATTCATTTTTTTTGGATGTGATTCTACTGGGTTTTGTGGGTTATTAGTTAGGAGGAAATTTGGATATATGGTATACTCGGATTTGTTCAGTGACAAGGGACTTAAGGGTACCCAAGCACTCATGCTAGGAGGTAAATACTCAGTCCTGTGTACTTAAAACACAGCTGCTCAATATCAGTGTAAGTATGTGGGTAATATATATGAAATCTAATGGTAAAAAATTTTATACCTTGCAGGACAGGAGGAGAGTCAGTCTTTGGAGCTATACAGCTTAATTCAAGTTTGAGTTACTAGTCAAGATATATTTTCACCTGTGTTAGTTGATCACTTCTGCCATCTGACTATGGATTCTGTGTGTATATATATAGGCAAGATTGCCTATTGGATTTTTGTTTTACTGATGTACTGAATTGTTTTATGAAAATGTAAAAGTAGCAATTTCCAAAATGCAGGAAGCCACCATGATCTGGATATTTATTTGATAACTGACTTTAAAAGTGACCTGCTTTCAGTAGCTTTGGTGGTAGACTTGATTGATGAAAGCTGGCAACAAAAATTAGGAAAGTTAAGAACATTCTCATTTGATTGCATGGCTTTAAATAATGTTACCTGTGTACACAGAAGGATCTCAAAAGTGCCTTATGCAGAGATGCAGCTTGTAACAGACTGGTTGTTTCTAGTGGAAATTTTCATTGATCAAATACCGTGAACTTCAGTGTATTTGTAGCAGACAGAACTGAGATTTCAGTTTTCTAATACTGAAAGAGTGCAACTACATGGACTTCTTTCACCTGAAAAAGTGCCTTATTTAGAAACTTTTTCCTAAATACCTAATATTTAGTATCAGGTGTAGGAAATAATATTTTGGAGTACTATGTTATAACTGATTTTGCAGGGTGTTAGAATATAATGAGAAGTGGATTAGAAGCAAGCCTGGTCCAGTGATTTAAAAAAAAAAAAAAAATTACTATAATTTGAGATTCTAGCGAGGTATTGGAATGGATATAAACTTAAAATGAGAAAAACACAAGCTATAGTCATGTATTCTTACAAGGTTATAACTTGGATTTATGGAAGAGGACTTTTCGGATTGTCTTAAAAGTTGCCTTTTATAGAAGTTCTCTCTTGAAGACAAGCTTTAATTTGTGTTCCTCCAAAAGCTTTTCTCTTTAAAAATGTAGAACTGCTTGCTTGAAACTTTATCCCTTGCTTCTACTAATTGGAAATCTCTCACTCACTTTCTTTAAATCTTTTTCCTAACAAACTGTAAATAGTTGAAAGCTCTGTCTCACTTCTTTTGATCTTCCAGATAAATTTTATCTTTCAATCTTTGCCATTTATGTTAAGAAAAAAACCACTGTGACAGTTAGTTTGGTTTTTTTAATAAATATTCCTTAAGTGCATTTGTTGTT
>NW_010521024.1:18558-35947 GCF_000687285.1 Phaethon lepturus
CCCCTTCTTTTAAGAAGATTTGGCATTTTACTGTGACTTATGTTACAGTCTTCAGAATTCTTCTGGGGAAAAAAAAGGGTAACTCAGTGATTACCCAGTCAGGTGTGTAAGTCTTCTAGCAAAACAAGTGGTGTTATGCTGAACTGAATTTCTGCACAGGTCTTGCTGAAGCCAGCATAATGTGAACACATGCTTAAATATTTTGCTGATTGCAGTTGTGATAGCTGATTTTTGACAATCATTATTCTAAATACCTACTGGAAGATGAAAATCAATGTTGGTGAATGTCTTTAATGAATGATTATAATATATTTTCTCTCCTCTGGCAACAGGTTGTCTTGGCTCGAGAATTGGCAAGTTCTAGAGAATATGCCAGTAAGTATTGACTCCTTCAACATGAGCATTTAAAAAATACAATATCGATGTAGTCCTATTACAAAACACCTGTTCAAAAGACAGAATTAGTGGTTTTATGATAATTTTATCTAACAAAAAAACCCCAAACAAATTACTTAGATGGACTTAATTTGGTTTTACCTCCTGCGTTTTCATTCTGTCTTTTTTTCATTAAGTTAAAATTCTAGAAAAACGTCATATCATAAAAGAAAACAAGGTTCCATATGTGACACGGGAGAGAGATGTAATGTCCCGCCTGGATCACCCTTTTTTTGTGAAACTCTACTTCACCTTTCAGGATGATGAAAAGCTGTGTATCCTTTGCATTTTAAAACTTGCTGTAACACTTTCTTAAAAGTAACTCCCCAGTTTTAGTTCCTTTGAAACGTTGTCTAACAGGAATGATGAAAATAACTTGAGGTATTTAAAATATCTTAATGATTGTGATGCAAATTTTGCAGTCATGCTTTTAATAGAAATTAAGCAAATAGAATGAGTGTGCATTCTCAAAGAGTGGGTGACTTGCAGGACAGGGGAGATGAATAAAACAATAACGTACATTGTCCATGTGGTTAATGCTGAAGGGAGACTTGCAGCAATAGAAGTTTAAAATAATTAAAAAAAAAGTTTTTAAAAATTGTGGAGTATAAGAGAAATGTTTTAGAAATGTCCTATTTCTGATCTATACTGTGAAACACCACAATTCCTGTGTTCAAAATAGGGGTAGCCAGCTATATTTACTACTATTTCTTATTTGAACAATTAGATCTATTAAAATTTTTCTTATGTAAAAGTGCTTACAGAATAATCTGAATGATAGAAAGTTGGTCTTCTGTTTGGGCCAGTTTCCCAAGCTCGCTCTCTAGCAGTAATTGCAGAGTGCAGTTTCATCTTGAAAGCTCATTGATTTGCCAGTTGCCTTTTTTTCTTGTGAAGAAAATGTTAATCATATGAATTTCCTCCTAAACTTCCTGCTTTGCATTGGCTGTGCCAAGGTTAAAAGCATAGATGGTCTATTTCTGGGGTCAGTAAGTAGTTGTGTTTTTCACAGAGGCTGCTGGCAGTGCTGACAGGCCCTATATTGTGTGCTGTCCTATGTGTGTACATGCATGCACTAGTAGAACTTACAGGGGCTCTCTTTTGTAATGTAAATATTTGCTAATTGAATACCGGGCTGACTTTTGAACTTTACAGATGATGGGACAATTTTAAACTTAGGTTGAATGCTCGTTATGACTCTAAGTAGCTCTCTCTGAGGGCAATTATGTATACAGTTCAATTGAATTACTCAGGTGACTGTCTGGAAAAACTACAAATTTAACCCTTTTTGTAGTCTTTGCTATGCTAAGTAATATGTTTAAGAAATTGATTTGGGTTGCTACCAGGTGAAGTTTCACATTAACCAACTTCACTACTTCCCTGTTTTTCATTTATTTTTAGTATTATTTTTGTCTTTGGAATGAGGTGTGGGGACTTTTGTTTTAGAATGGTTTAGTGATAGACCTTAACTATACTTACGTTCAGATTTTGGGCTTAGCTATGCCAAAAATGGAGAGCTGCTAAAGTATATACGCAAAATTGGCTCATTTGATGAGACCTGTACCAGGTTTTATACTGCTGAAATTGTATCAGCCCTGGAGTATTTGCATGGGAAAGGAATAATTCACAGGTAATACAAAGTTGAGACCAACATGTGTTTGTTTTTTCTCAAGGTGTTTTTTCTAGAAAGATTCTTTGAAGTCTAAAACAAATGTGGATTTTGTGGAAAACTGAGAGTATAATAACATTTCATTAGCATTAGCACGGTTGTTAACATAGGGAAATAAACAAAGAAAACTTTAGGAGGAGAGCTGATCTCTCTCTCTTACTAGACCAACTGTTCTCATGTGGAAAAAAAAATTTTGGCCTAGAATTAACATTATCAAAAGCTCGTCTTTTTCAGGCTTAATCAGTTGGTCTAAAAACAGAAAATGACTTTTTGTTTAACTACCTTTTTTCTGTGGTGTTATGTATGAAAAGTAACTAGAATTCTATTGTGGTGTGAATTAGTGTGCAGCGTGTTAAAAAAGGTAGCAAGGGGGACCCTGGGAACTACTGATGGGTTGGCCTTGCCAATGTGCCTGGGAAGATCGTGGAACAGATCCTCCTAGAAGCTATGCTAAGGCACATGGAGGGCAGGGAGGGGATTCGAGACAGCCAGCATGGCTTCACTAAGGGCAAGTCCTGCCTGACCAAACTAGTGGCCTTTATGATAGACTGACAACATCAGTGGACAAGGGAAGAGCTATTGACGTCATCTATCTGGACTTCTGTAAGGCCTTTGACACGGCCCCCCCCAACATCCTTCTCTCTAAATTGGAAAGATATGGATTTGATGGGTGGACTGTTGGGTGGATGGTCACTTACAGAGGGTAGTGGTCAATGTCCACATGGAGATTGGTGATGAGTGGTGTCCCTCGGGGGTCTGTATTAGGACCAATACCCTTTATTATCTTCATCAATGACATACAGTGGGATTGAGTGCACCCTCAGCAGTTTTGCAGGTGACACCAAGCTGAGTGATGTGGTTGACATGCCTGAGGGACAGGATGCTATCCAGAGGGACCTGGACAAGCTTGAGGAATGGGCCCATGTGAATGTCATGAGACTCAACAAGGCCAAGTGCAAGGTCCTGCACCTGGGTTGAGGCAATCCCTGGTATCAGTACAGGCTGGGGGATAAAGGAATGGAGAGCAGCCCTGCGAGAAGGAGTTGGGGGTACTGGTGGATGGAAAGCTGGACATGTGCCAGCAATGTGTGCTTGTAGCCCAGAAGGCTCAACACTGAGCTGTTGACCACTACCCTCTGGATGTGACCATCCAACTGATTCCTTATCCACTGAATAGTCCACCCATCAAATCTGTATCTCGGCAATTTAGAGAGCAGGATGTTGTGGGGGACCATGTCAAAGGTCTTAGAGAAGTCCAGATAGATGATATTGGTAGCTCTTCCCTTGTCCACTGATGTGGTCACTCCATCATAGAAGGCCACTACGTTGGTCAGGCAGGACTTGCCTCGGTGTAGTGTGGGGGAGGTATGTTGTCTTTTCTTGTCAGCTGAGGAAACTGGGTGGAAAGTATATAACAGTGTAACCCAATGCTGTTTTTTTATGTTGTTGCTAATGGACCTCTTGACATCTAACTATATTGATTATATATTGTGTGTGATACTGTTAGGTCTAGTTTTATTCAGAATCAGAGGCAGTGCCCATGCAAATGGTACGGGTACATTGGAAATACAGATTATATGTGGATTTGTATGTGACAAATGTAAACGTGCCATTCTTAAAGAGTGGAGGTGGTTTACAGTTCTTGTCTGTTCTGGACATTTTTCTGGGGGTGGGGGATTGCCATTGTTTGACAATGGAGTTTTGTTCTGAGTAAATAGGCCTAGAAGATCTTACTGCCTTATCAATCTGTCAGATGTTGCTTAAATGAAGGCCGGGAGTGAAGGGTTAGTGGTTTTTTGGGTTTGGGGTTTTTTTTCATTTTTGTTGAACAAGTGAGATGCGCAATAGCCTAGTTTTGAGATTATTTATTATTTCAGGTAATCTTAGGAAAAATATTAATTAATGGGCTTTTCAAAGTCTTTTAGTCTGCTTGTTGACAGCTACAAGTTAGAGGAAAGTTTACACAACAGTGTTTATAGAATGTCTGCATAATTTATGATAGCATTATGTACATAAGTCACTAAACAGGTTTGCAACTTCGTGTGCTGTTGAAGCATAAAAATCTGTCTCTTCCAGAGACCTTAAGCCAGAGAACATCTTGCTAAATGAAGATATGCACATTCAAATAACAGACTTTGGAACAGCAAAAGTATTATCTGCAGATAGCAGACAAGGTATGATATACTTACTTCATTATGCGACACAGATAACTACAGCAAGTGGTCCTTTGACAACATATGTTGTATTTACCAAATTTGAAGGTTATCGTTACCTCTTCAAATATCATTTGAAGAGGTAAATCTCTTATCTAGCAAAATCACTGAGAGATCTTGAAACGGTTTTGACTGTTACTGCTTAGATTATGTCAGAAGAGGTAGTATTTGGTGTAGTGGTATAGCCAGCTAGATCACCAAATAAAGTGGGAAGTTAAACTACTTCAAATTATTTTTTATTTGCAAGGCAAGAATACAAACAAATAGTTACTGTTGCTCAGCTGAAACAGTAAGTTTTTACTCTGCTTATATAATTAACCCAGTGACTATCAGAGTTGCTCAAATGTGAAGGTTATAGAATTCTTGTGTCACTAGTTGCTTAGTATTAACCTGTGAATCAATGATGCTGCAAACAATGCCTGAAAAAAGCAGGAGGCTGGACTGAATTTGATAAACTTAATTTTTTACTTGAATGTAGTAAGCTTGTGTTGGTAGATTTTATACCTAACAAGGTGCCTAAATGCCTAGCTTCTTGAACCAAATAGCTATCACTGAGACTAATTGATTTGTCTCTTCCAAGCAGGTTTTGTGAATGGGTAGAGAAACTAAATTCCCCTGGGTTCTTTGTAACATTACATAACTTGCTAGGTTGCCTTTGGTTTGTGGGTTTTTTTTTTAGGTGGGGGTAGGGGAAAAGGGGGAGGTTGGCTTCTCTGTCAGTGTGTATTTGCTTATTTCTTTCAATTTTCTTACCAGCACGGGCAAACTCATTTGTAGGGACAGCACAGTATGTTTCTCCAGAACTGCTGACAGAGAAATCTGCCTGTAAAAGGTGAGTACTCTGTTG
Source organism: Phaethon lepturus (assembly GCF_000687285.1). Classification (NCBI taxonomy): domain Eukaryota; kingdom Metazoa; phylum Chordata; class Aves; order Phaethontiformes; family Phaethontidae; genus Phaethon; species Phaethon lepturus. The sequence goes on from NW_010521024.1 coordinate 23,723, forward strand.
TATTTCAGAATTTTACTGACTGTCAGAATACTGTCACTGGGGGGAGGGGATAAATAAAGCAAGCAAGCTTAGTATGTCAAAGAAACAAGATGTTTGCATATAAAAGAAAGGTGTTTGGTTCTTTTAAGAGAGTTTTTTTTCTTACCAAGTATTGCTGCTTGTTTGAGTGATGGTTTCCTCAGTTCGTCTACCTCTGGAGTTTTACAGACTCCAGATTAGGTAGTGTTAGGGGGACACAGAAACGTTTAGGTTGGAAAAGACCTTTAAAATCATTGAGTCCTAACTGTTAATATAGCACTGTCAAGTCCACCTAACCCCTAAACCATATCTGTAAGCACCACATCTACATGTCTTATTAAATACCTCCAGGGATGGCAACTCAACTACTTCCCTGGGGAGCCTGTTCCAATGCTTGATGACCCTTTCAGCAAAGAAATTTTTTTCTAATATCCTGCCTAAACCTCCCCTGGTGCAATTTGAGACCATTTCCTCTTGTCCTATCACTTGGGAGAAGAGATGGACACCCACCTTGCTACAACCTCCTTTCAGGTAGTTGTAGAGTGATAAGGTCTCCCTTGAGCCTCCTTTTCTCTGGACTAGACAACCCCAGTTCCCTCAGCTGCTCCTCATCAGACTTGTGCTCTAGACCCTTCACCAGCATCATTGCCCTTCTTTGGAAGCACTCTAGCACCTCACAGTCTTTCTTGTAGTGAAACTGAACACAGGATTCGAGGTGTGGCCTCACCAGTGCCGAGCACAGGGGCACTATCACTTCCCTACTCCTGCTGGCCACATTATTGCTGATAATAAGCCTGGATGCTATTGGCATTCTTGGCCAGCTGGGCACACTGCTGGCTCATAACGTGAAGCTGGATTTCTCTTACCCATAAATAAATCAGAAAACCTTTTTCTGTTATCCAAATAATATTATTATTTTAATTCCGTTTTATATAAGCTTGCTCTAATACGGTAATTCCCGCTGTAAAAGCGACAGAACGTCGCATTCTGTCAGTTAGGGGAAAGGCTACAGCTTTCTTTGACTTGTATTTAGATCAACTTGCAGTTATCTTTGCTAAACTCTGCTTGGAGTTTGCAATGGTTTAAAACTTCTCTCTCTGCCTGGTATGAGTGATATCCTTAAGAAACTTCTTACCTCATACAAGTTGGTTCTTAATGGTAACCTACAGACTGAGTATATCCATTTTATTACAATGGTGGAAGAATAATCAAAGTAATCACTGACAAATCATAGGGAAAAGAGATCTCTCATGAATTACTGTGGTAATTTGTGCTAGTGTTTCTTGAAATGATAGAAATACCGTTAGACTTTTCACTTTTGCTTCTAGTGAAGACGTTTTGACTGGTTTGGCTAATGCAAAGACTTCATTAGGCTATCATCTCCTTTTAGAAGTTACATAATGCTTCATCTTTATGGGAAACTCTTAATTTGAGTACTTTTGCACCTTTGTTAGTATTTTAGTTTTCTGTGAGGATTTCTAAGCTTTAATGTATATTATATATAAACTATGCATAGCTTACCTTGAGGTAAAATAAGTTAAAAATACTCTTTCAGCGCACACTAAAACTTAAGACTTTCTCTCACGCCTGTACCATATAGCTGGCCTCTTTGTTGGTGTCTTAAGAAAAGCTTTAAGTGAAAAGCTGTATTGTGATGGGATTTTTTTGCATAAAATATTTAGAGGAAAGGATTTTAATTCTGAAGGATCATATATTGCATTAAGTTGGATGCATCTTTGAATTGTGGTAGTGGATAATAAGTATTCTTTTTAGTCTCGTTGCATACCATTAATTATTTTGACTGAGAATTTGGCTGTCTTGCACATGTGCTTATAGTCAGTTGTTGTGGGATGGGTACTGTGTACTTCTTTTTTCCCAAAGTTGTGTTGCTAGCCTACTCCTCTGTCCAGGAATGAAGTGAAAATTGTGTGGAAATTACGCTAGGCATTGTCCAATGTGTTCGTGCTATGTTCTAACTAGCAGAAGCTTAGGAATTTTTTTAACAATTACCTTTTAAAGACGACTTCTAGGAAAACATGCTATATGTTTTTTTTCCTCTTTCTTTTGAAGTTCTGACCTCTGGGCTCTGGGATGTATAATATATCAGCTTGTAGCTGGATTGCCTCCATTTAGAGCTGGGTAAGAGATTTAAGTTAATTCTTTACATGTGGATCACAAATGTATTGAGTTGCTTTTAGCTTTTACCTTACTGCCAGTTCTGAAGTACAGCTTTTCATGGTGCAATGTTGGTGTTAATGTTATGCCTGCTTTTATTTGTCCTTTCTGATGTCATGAAGATGCTTAGATAGCTATAAACTAGAGTTCCTGAGAGAGATTCCTTAATTTATCCTAGGATTTCACATGTAATTTATGCAATAAAGGTAACTATGCCTACATGAAGAGGGTGTGAGGTGCTTCTATATTGCGCCATTTGAACTTTTCTTGTTGTTATTCAAGTATCCAGTGTTTACAGGATCATAGATGCTTGGAAGACTGTACTCTTTACCCTAGAAACATTTATGGGAATTAAATGGGATCTCCTATTTAATATTTGTCCAGGTTATGCACTGTTAAGGTGAAAGAACCATGGAGAACTAATAACAAGAGCTAATATTTTTATCTTTTGCAGAAATGAGTATCTTATATTCCAGAAGATAATAAAGTTGGAATATGACTTCCCAGAAAAATTTTTTCCCAAGGCAAAAGACCTTGTTGAAAAGCTATTGGTAAATATTTGCTGCTGTTAAATGATTTGGTGACATTGGAAACATTCGGCTTCTGTAGTTCTTTTTTCCTATGCACTTTATTGCAAACATTATAATAAGAATGGCTAAGCATTATTGACTGCGTAGAGGAGTGTCTTGAAAAATCAACATCCAGTATTAAACAGCACTTAGATTATGATTTTTTTTTTTTAAATCTGAATTCTAAATTGTGGACAAGGAGTGTCTCTCAGTGAAATGGAAGCAAATGGTTCTAAATACTGTGCATTACACACACAAGTTAAGTACATAGTACTCAGATTAATTCTTGTTGAGTTGTATAATGAATCGTTTAGTTGAAAACGGTGTTTTATGTATCACGGGGAGATATATTCATTACAATGTAAACCAACTTACCTTGCATTTTAACATGCACTTACCTTGCACTTAATGCATGTCTCAATAGTATCAGCCAAAGAATTACTCTACATGTGAATGTTTGACAGGTAGGAAGAAAAAAAAATAGTTCCGTCTCATCAGGGGGATATAGCCATGACAGTAAAATGAATATGCAGAGAACATTTTGGCTGGTATAAGCTTTTTCAAGTTCAATAGTCTAGAATATATTAGCATGGGGCTAGGGCTAAGGAGGAAACTTTGCCTTATGTTTCTGGTTGGTGATGAGTGCAACCATTGTAAAGGGCCTAGTGGCATGTTCCTGTGTCCAGGCCGGTGCCTGCTGAATGGTAGGGTCCAGGTTGCATCGACATCCTGAGAATAGTGCGGTTTTAGCATGTTTGAGAGGTTAATGTTTGATGCCAGCTATAGCTTCCACATCTTCTTGCATCACTAGAATGTGATGCTGGGCTATACTTAAATGAGCTATGCTCCATCAGGCCTTCTCTGTGTGTTTGCTTGGTTTTGTTTCTGTCTTTGTGAAGCAACAAAGCCAAAAAATTGTGTGGACCCAAAGAAGTGCTCCCTTCTCTAGATCTGTGAGCTGGTCTAATGCAAAATCTTGCTGACAAGACATACTGACAAATAACACCTTGTATTATAAGCAGTTTCCTTGTATTCTAGATATGTATGCTTAGGGCAGTGAGACCAACTGTTTTCAATTTTTTGCATGCTGTTGCGCAAATGTGAATGGTGCTCGCCCCTTTATGGCGAGTTAGCATTTGATGCATGCTAACTTAATTGCAATTTACTCAGGTTCTAGATGCTACCAACAGATTAGGTTGTGAAGAAATGGGAGGATATGGACCTCTTAAGGCTCACCCTTTCTTCGAATCCATTGTGTGGGAGAACCTACATCTTCAGACACCCCCAAAACTTACAGCATATTTGCCTGCTATGTCAGAGGATGATGAAGACTGTTATGGAAATGTATGTTTGTCTATTGCTATCTTCAGCTCTGCTGCCTGAGACTTTCATTAAAGCATACTTATTGCATATTAAATGTTTTCATTGAAACTACTGAGTTATATTTTAATGAAGATTCAATTATTAAGAATCTAATATAAAATTGCTGGTTAAAATTTGGACTAGTCAGCATTTTTTTCTGATAAAGTGAGTGTTTGGAAAAATACTGGTTGGCTTGCTTTTGACAAAGCATACTTTTTTGGATAAATGCCTGTTACTGTATAGAAAGTAAGCTGTGTTTTTGCCCAAAGGATAATAAACAAAAGCATGCTTAAAAGCTGCAGTTTAGTGCAAAATAAGCTTTTTAATCACAGAAACGTCTTCATTTTGTTTCCTTCTTCAGTATGACAATCTCCTGAGTCAGTTTGGTTGCATGCAAGTTTCTGGTTCTGCCTCTTCCCATTCACTGTCTGCCCCAGAGACAAGTACACCGCAGACATCAGGAGGAAATATTGAACAGTATATTCATGATCTTGACAACAATTCCTTTGAGCTGGACTTACAGTTTTCTGAAGATGAAAAGAGGTTACTTCTGGCAAAACAAGCTGGTGGAAATCCTTGGTAAGCTCTTTTAATAAAGCTCATCTGTTACTTGCATAGCAGTAAGGAATCCAGAAAAATAACTTAATTTTGATTAAAATTAATTTTTGTCATCTTAATATCGTCAACAATCAATTAGCAATGAGAGTTTTCTTTACATCTATTTTTAAAGCAATAGCAGTGAAAACCTAATACTATATTTCTAAAATTTACAAAGTCTAGAAGATGTTGTAGAGTATGTTTATAAGATAGGCAGAAATGACACTATACCTGTGCTGAGAAGTCCTCCCTCCGCAGAGTCCTAGAACTAGAAAAATGTTCCTTTTTTCTTACAGTCGCCGTAAGTTGGTTGTTTTTGAATGATAATATTCTGTTGATACCTACCCAAAATACTTCCAGACCATGTACTTCTTAGTGTTTCTCTTCACTTTTGAGAGGAATTTCTCATTTGTGATTCCACACCCCTACCTCCCCAATCAGATTTTAGAAAAAACACTTTGGTGGGGAATGAGGAGGAGTCCAAAACTCATCTAGTAAAGGACTGAGGACTCTCCGTCAGAAAAGGAGACGCTAGGGAGAGATGAGGAATATTGCTTGATAATAATAAAAGCTGTTTCTATGGAAGAACTACTTCTGGAGTAATGGTTGTTGGTTTTTCTTTAAGGCATCAGTTTGTAGAAAATAACTTAATCCTAAAAATGGGTCCAGTGGACAAAAGAAAGGTAAGGGCTTTTCTTGATTCCCTGTAACAAGACTTCAGCTGCCACATTTTTGCACAGTTGTAGCATAGATAAGGAGCCTGTGTTAGAGCTTCCTTGTTTAACTTATTTGTAAGTGTCAAATTGTTTTGTTTATTTTTTAAAATGTAGTGTTTTCTTGTGAATATTTTTTCTTAATTTAGTGGTGTGCTCTTGATTTTTTTTTTTGAAAAGGCTAAAAGTAAATGTGCTATTGATGCTTTCATTTTGAGACTGTAGTAAATGAGTTTTTGTTCCCCTTCCTCTTTGCAATCTGATATAGCCCACTAATGCTTTGTCTTGATGCATGTGTGCATGTGGATTGAGCCACAACTATTGGAAAATAAAATACAAACCCATATTGTCCGTAACTGTGCTGTTTTTCTTGGATCTGCCTAGTGCCTGTATCTTGAGGGAGGCAGAGGTGACATTAGAACAGCTTTAAGCATTACCTTTAACATGGTACAGATGAGCAATGATAGTCTGTGTCAGCTCTGCCAGGAATATAGGTTCTTTCATCTAAGTTACTACCTGCGTGTTCCTAATTTTCTCCACAAAATCATACTTGATGATTTCTGTGCTGTAATCTTTGACAGATAGATTTTGCTTGACTTTGTACAACTAGTTGTTTTATATTTTGTTAGAACTTGAAGATGCCTTCTTAAGGTAGTACTTCTGTTTTGCTATATAGTAGGAATGCACTGCAACCCCCTAAAAAAAGGAGTGAGGTCAAATAGGTAATGCAAAAGGAAAACAAAAAAAGTACACGAAACTAAAACATACTATCCTATCACTGAGCTGTTTTAATTCTACCTCTATTGTTAAATTCAGAGATCTACATGTTGGTGGTTTTTTTTTCTGTCATGCTTTTTTGCATTGCTGCTTCTACTTTTCTTGTTAGGGATTGTTTGCACGTCGGCGCCAATTGCTACTCACAGAAGGGCCCCACCTGTATTATGTGGATCCTGTCAACAAAGTTCTAAAAGGAGAAATTCCATGGTCTTTAGAGTTGCGGCCAGAAGCGAAGAATTTTAAGACATTTTTTGTTCACACAGTAAGTGACTTCCTTTAATTTATTTGTAAGTTGCACTAAGGTCCTCGAACAATTATTCTAAGTTGTTAACAAATTCTTCTGGAGAAAATACAATTCTTTAAATACAAGTGTTGATAGCCTTAATTCTAAAACCAATGACAACAAAACCCACAAAACCTACCACAAAACCAAACCCCTGCAAATACTCAAAAAAAACCAAAACCCCAACAAGAAACCACTGACATACGCGTTTCCCACAAAAATACCTGTGTACTTTTTATTATTTGTGTGTAAATAAACTGTAAGTGGATTTTGGGATTTGAAGGAAGTTCCTAAGAAGGACTTCTAAAATTTAGCCCTCTTCATGTATATATAGTGGATCACAAGGAGCGTACCAACAGTATATTGTCAGTTGACTTGACTGCTTAACAGTAATTGAGATGCCAGCTGTATGGTTATTCAGTAATGTATAATGTTATGTAACAGTAATTGAATTTATCTTTTGGAAAGCTTATGAAGTGATTCGGAATAATTATTTTTATTGGTAGGTGCAGAATAATTACTGCTTTTTGGTTAAACTGTGTTTGGAGTACTCATTAAAATGTTGTTCACTTATAGCCAAACAGGACATATTACCTGATGGACCCGAGTGGGAATGCTCATAAATGGTGCAAAAAGATACATGAAGTTTGGCGGCACAGATACCACCAGAATGCTGCTAAATAGTAAAGCTCATCCAAAATTTCCCAGTTTCCCTACTTGCTGCTAGAACTCCGTGTGCAGCCGATCAGAGGAATCTTTTCAACCCACCTATTACCATCTCAAGGGGAAGCATATGTCTGAAATGTTCTGTGTGTTTGTTTTTTTTTTTTTTAAGAAAGAAAAAGAAAAAGCAAAAATCTAATGGAATTCAGGGTCGCTTTGCTCGCTCTTTGTGCTTCTGTTGAGGCTTCCACATACATATCATTGCAGTGAAGATCTTGCTTTTGTGCACTTCAGCTCAATTTCTGCTGCAGACTAGTGGATAGACCTTGCATTACCAGCTTCACTTAAGATGAGTTAAAACCAATCCACACGCACACATGCTGAATCATGTACCAGCCTTGCATTTTACAAGGCTGGAGTTTTCTGTGACTTTCAGATTATCATTAAACTGTATTTCATCAGGGAGCTTTTGTATGCCTCTCCTAAGCACCACCTCTGTCTTCTCTTCCTTTCCTCACAGTCCCCCAGCTTACTGGTACATGGCATTTGTAGCCAGGTCAGTTGCACCCTTGTGTAATTCCTAATATAGTTCTGGTTGCAGGATTTATGTGGTACTTTAGTAATTATGTGAATGAATCAGATCTATGTATCTGGCAGACAGGCTCCAATGATACAGGTTTTGAGAGAGTAAAATGCTGAACATGGCACTGAAAGGTTTCTAAAATTGAAATGTTGGCGTCTGAAGCATATAAGATTTTAAACATTCAATTTAAATTTTAATTTGAATCATAGGTGTGTTTAACCAAGGGACATTAAACTTACCAGCATGCCTTTAACTAATGCTAACTAAAAAATTAACTAGTTAGTATGGGGGGGGAAGGTTACTGTTGAACTAGTAAATAGTTTTTCACCTTTTCAGGAGATGAGGGCTAGAAGCTTTTTTTCCAGGGTGTGCATGTATTGTGCATTGTAGTGGGGCCAACCTATTTACCTGGGTAGAGAAGGAAGTGTGAAAGCTTTGTACAACTGATTACTTGACTTTTTTGGTCTCATTGTATAATGAGATATACAAATAATCCTATTTTTGGTCCTTGGTCAAATATTTAGCAACTCTGAAAAAACTTTAAGCAATTCAAATATTAGATCCATAAAGTAATCTGGTTAAAAATACAAAAGAAAATATTAATACAAAGGGGAAAATATATGGTACTTAATGCATATCTATAAAATGAAAATATTTTTCATATTGATCTCTTTTATCCTCTTCAAACTAAGGCTTTTTTTGTGGTCAAACATTTCTTGTAACATTACAAAGCCAATTTTCTGTGTGCTAAAAACCAGCTTCCCTAATGGTATTTTCAACACGCCCATGTTCCTGAACCTTGCAGAGAGGAATGACCTAGGTCTGGACAAAGGCTTTCCTTCCTTATTTTAAAAGCTGTATAAACATCACACCTATTTATTCACCTTCTACACATACCATCTCTTTGCATTTTGAGGTTTCATACTATGCGCTTTTCCTTCCACCAAAGAAAGAAATGTTCCATTGCAATGTTGAAAAAACTCATGGGCTACTGTTACAGAAGCATTATTTCAAAAGCAGTAGCTCATTAGGATTTCTTAGAAAACACATGAATGTTGGATACTTTGTTGTTGTACAGGGTGAAGGAGATTTATTATTGATCTCTTCAAAACTGTGTGGTGTGGTTGAATTTGAGGACAGTTCAGCTTTTCCAGTATCTTTCAGTCTTTAAAGGAGAGACTTCAGTTTCCTTTTCTTTTGGAGGAACTACATTATTGTAGTCTTCTGTTATCCCACCATGTACACAGACTTGACAAAAGTCAATCACTGGTTTTACTGTGCCAGGTGTTAAGGGAGCTAAGGTGTCCTGTAAATGGCTGAGAAAGAACACCATTCCATTAGTATCATGAGAAATTCATCACATACAAGGTACAATCCCTGTCAGTAAAATTTGAATAGCACAGTACACCTTCTATCTGTGCCTGTATTAAACCTTTATTTACCATTCTAACCAAGATGACATGTAAATTTGTTGCAGTGCTATCCATTTGTTCTCTGGCTGTCAAATTCCAGCTGTATGTTGTGTCCACTGGACTCAACCCTACTGCTTTTGGATTCAGTCTTTGGTATAGAGGTGTAGTCATAGTCCCATCTTTATACAGGAGACTTTGGCAGTGACGGAGATTCATGGTGCCACTGCTGTTCAGTGTGATAAAACTTGCTTCACATAAGTCTGGCAAACTTGTTCTGCTAGTAGTGAACACCTTAGCTTCATTAGGAGATGGAGTCATCTCCATTGGCTTGTTCACTAAGTGGAAATCTAAGAATGCTTAAACATGTTTTCTGTAATATTTAGACTTGTCATTTTGCCGTAACAAAGTAATTACTCTGCTTTTTCACACCTTGGAAATCCTCTCTCAGTAGACTTCTGTCCTGCCCACCAAAAGCTTTCAGCCAAAGAAATCTTGATAGCAGTAAGCTATCAAGAAGGTGTCTGGAAGGCTGATGTCTGCATTCTAGTATTCTTTTTTTTTGTTGACAATGCTGTCATTAAGACTCTGATCATCTCTTACAGACATCCCTCCCCTTAAAACTTCAATGTTCCAAATCAAGTCTTCCTTAGTTGCTGCTTTTTTTGGGAAGGGACTAGAACTTTTCTGGGAGAGGTATTAGTCTTTCTTGGACTGTAAGTGAAATCTGTGGCTTTGAAAGATGGCAAAAGAATAGAGTAAGGCAAGACAAAGCAATCACATGGATTTAAGTATGTTTCACCAGTTTGTCCACTTAAATGTGTATTGGCAGGTGCTGCATACTATGAAGGGCTGGTTCCTGTTTTAAATGCTTACACCTGAAGTGGGGTAGATTCAGATCTTTCTTCTGAAGATCACTCCTGTCATTCATGGGAGTGCATGGAAGGAAATGTACAAGGGAGGTTCTTCAGAGCTGCAGATAAGTCAGTTAATTTCTCTGCTCTTCATCTGAGGTCTTTCAAAGCACAAAAAGTGTTGTTAGGCAGTTGAAGACTCTTCTTCAGACTCCTCACTACAAACCTACTGAAAACCCACTCTGTTGATTGATTCATTCCATCTTTTGCACATTGAATAATTGCCAATGACTTCTAAAGAATCTGGTCAGTGATATTGCAATTTTGTTTTGCTTGGGATTTGAACTTCAGGAAAATGTTTATTGCATCTGTTCTCTGTGGGGTGGAGCTTAAGAAAGGATGAAGTACTACTGCTAGAAAGGATTTTTGAATCATACTGTTCTACTCAGTGTCCAGCCCAGTCACAGGAAGTTTAAAACTGCATTGGTAGACTGGAGAGATGAGTTTATTACCACTGGCTTTAAAGTTCAGTTTTGAGAAGGATTTATCTTAAGGAAGACGTGCTTCAGATATGATGTTGAGGCATTGTGACAGAGTGATATTACCTATTAAGATCTCGTTTGTGAAGCACTTAGATGTTGAAGACATGAAACTTATCAGATAGTACTGTGCTCCACTTAGTTTTCTCCTTCTGATGTGATTTAGTTGTGAAGTATTTCCCATGTATAAGCCTAGAAAAAACTCTATAGGTTGAAACAAAGATGCGATAACCGTAAACCATTTTCATAGTTCAAGATGCTTAATTTAATGTGCTTGATACCATTACATTTTGTGCTGGGAACTTTGAATAATCATGAGGATTTCTCACATGTATATTTAACAGTTTCTTTTGAATGATTTAGTAAAGTCAACACAATTACTGCATTTGGCCTGTGGACAAAACATTTGATTTCAACACCTTGCTGAGGAGAGAACTTGTATATTAATAGTTGCCTAAAGGTGTGGTCTGTGGATTCTGGTCATTCTTTCTACTAGTGAATTACATGAATAGGTGTGGTATTTATATCTGAAATTTGCTGAATGCCTGTAATATTTTATGCAAATATTTTATTAATCAAATGGAAGTGCTCCTGCAAAGCTTCATGACACAGATTGTCCATCAGTTGATCAAGTGAGCTTATAGACAAGTAATTCTCTGACCCAAAAGGGCATGCTTTCAGTTAAGGTAAGAATGGTAATCTAAGAAAGTTTCCTATTTCTTAGAAGAAATACAACTTTTATACAGCAAACCATTGGAGAAGTTCTTAAGCACCCAATAACCTGGTCTGCCTGTCAGCATGGCAGTGAATGTAGATGGTTGCCATTTGACAAAGCTTCCTATGACCATATACTAACTCTGATTGGATGTGGCAAGTGTTCTAAATTGTAGCAGAACTTACCATTACTGTATCTGACAAAAGAGGAAGAAAGAGGAACCAGGAACCATAATCAGTTTTGATAGTTGTATGCTAGCTGTTTTCAGGTTGGTGGCAGTCAGTTACGTGTGTAATATTCTCTACCTGGTTTAGTAGCTGTAACTGTGATGTATGCATAAAAAAAAAACAAACCACCCAAACCAAACAAACCCAAACCCAAAAACCCACCACAGACAAACCACCCAAACAAAAACCACTCCCGAAAACAAAACAAAAAACCCCCCACCAACACAACCCAGACAAAAAACCCCAAACCCTCTCAACAAACACAGCAAAACAATCTCCCCTCCTCCAAGAATTTGTGAAAACAGAAGCAAATAATACAATGATTTAAGATACATACTTTTGTATTTTTATTCTTAAAAGGTTATTTGCTGGCTCTTGTTGGCCTCTAGTTCAGTCTGTGTTATTTAAATTCTAATATATGAATTATTTGGATTGAATTCATGTTCGGGGCCATGGTGTTGTATGTATTGATGTACAGCCTTGAATGTGAATAATTATTGTAAACTATATTTTACACCTTTTTTCTGGCTTTATTATATAAATTTTCTATTGGTCGATGATTTAATCATATCTCATAATTTAATGACTGTGTATTCTCCTCTTGACAGATCTCTGTGCTGTAGATGTGTAGTTAGTGACTGGATGATGGATTTCACTTATGCTTGGTAGTCTGTAATAAAGGCATGTAGGGTCCTAGCCTGGCCTCCGCCTCTTCTTTCCGCCGCGGGGGGGGAGGGGGAG
>NW_010521025.1:0-23841 GCF_000687285.1 Phaethon lepturus
TCTATCCTGGCTGAAACCAGGACACATGGCATGACACATAAGGTGATAAATGTGAGATTTTAAAGGCTTTTACTTCTTCAAAATAAACAAAATACACCTGTCATTATTTTAATTACTTTCCAATAAGATGAACATCTTAAAATTTTGAGTAAGTAGGGTTTATAACACACTCCTCACCAGAGTAGAGTAGAGGGGCAGAATCCCATTACTTGACCTGCTGGCCACTCTTCTTTGGATGCAGCCCAGCATACAGTTGGCCTCCTGGGCTGCAAGCGCACATTGCTGAGTCACATCCAGCTTTTAGTTGACCAGGACCCCCAAGTCCGTCTAAGCAGGGCTACTCTCGATCCCTTCATCCCCCAGCCTGTACTGACAGCAGGGGTTGCCCCGACCCACGTGCAGGTACTGACAGCAGGTGTTGCCCCGACCCAGGTGCAGAACCCTGAACTTGGCCTTGTTGAACCTCATGAAGTTCACATGGGTCCATTCCTCAAGCTTGTCCTGGTCCCTCTGGATGGTATCCCATCCCTCAGGTGTGTCCACTGCACCACTCAGCTTGGTGTCGACAACAAACTTGCTGACAGTGCACTCAATGCCACTGTCTATATCATTGATGTGTTGCCCCGACCCAGGTGCAGAACCCTGAACTTGGCCTTGTTGAACCTCATGAAGTTCACATGGGTCCATTCCTCAAGCTTGTCCTGGTCCCTCTGGATGGTATCCCATCCCTCAGGTGTGTCCACTGCACCACTCAGCTTGGTGTCGACAACAAACTTGCTGACAGTGCACTCAATGCCACTGTCTATATCATTGATGAAGATGTTAAAGGGCACTGATCCCAGTATGGACCCCTGAAGGATTGCTCATCACCGCTCGTCACCGATCTCCATCTGGACATATGCAGCCATCCAACCAATTCCTCATCCACCCAACAGTCCATCCATCCAATCTATATCTCTCCAACTGAGAGAGAAGGATGTTGTGGGGGACTGTGTCAAAGGCCTTAATGAAGTCCATATAGACGGCATCAACAGCTCTTCCCTTGTCCACTGATGTGGTCACTCCATCCTAGAAGACCACTAGGCCAGTCAGGCAGGACTTGCCCTTGGTGAAGCCATGCTGGTTGTCTCAAATCACCTCTCTGTCCTCCATGTGCCTTAGCATAGCTTCCAGGAGGATCTGTCCCATGATCTTCCCAAGCACAGGGGTGAGGCTGACAGGGCAGTAGTTCCCAGGGTTCTCCTTGCTACCCTTTTAAAAAATGCGTGCAATGTTTCCCTTTTCCCAGTCTCCAGGGACTGCACTTGACTGCCAGGACTTCTCAGATATCTTGGAGAGTGGTTTGGCAGCTATGTCAGCCAATTCCCTCAGGGCTCTGGGATGCATCTCATCAGGTCCCATAGACTTGTGCATGTTTATGTTCCTCAGGTGGTCTCAAACCTGATCTTCTCTTACAGTGGGAGAGATTTTACTCTTCCCATCCCCATCTTGCAGTCCATCGCCTCAAGAGGTGGGGGAAGAGAGGTTGCCAGTGAAGACTGAGGGAAAGAAGTACTTCAGCCTTCTCCTCATCTGGTGTTACCAGTTTTCCCATCTTGCTCATCAACGTCGGTACGCTTTCTTTGACCTTCATTTTCTGGCTGACATACCTGTAGAAGCCCTATTATTATTTGTTGCATCCCTTGCCAAGTTCAGCTCCAGCCATGCCTTGGCTTTCCTGACCTCATCCCTACACAACCGGGCAATGTCTCTGTAGTTTTCCCAGGATACCTGTTCCTGTTTCCACTGCCCGTGCACTTCCTTCTTGCCTTTTAATTTCACCAGCAGGTATTGACTCAGCCATGCTGGCCTCTTGCCTTCCTTTCCTGATTTCTTACACCTGTGGACCAAGTGATTTTGTGCTCTGTGGAAAGCATCCTTAAAGATTTGCCGGCTCTGTTCTACTCCATTGTCCCTAAGGGCAGTTTTCCAGTGGGTCCTATTGTTTAATTCCCTGAAGAGCTGGAATTTTGCCTTCCAGTAATTCAGGGTCCTGACTTTATTCTTTGCCTGCCCCCATATCCCTCAGGACTGTGAACTCCAGCAGTGCATGATCACTGCAACCAAGCTGCCTCCAATGTTGACATCATGACTTAGCTCGCTTGCATAGGTGACCACCAACACCAGTATGGCATACACTCTGGTAGGGCTGTCTGTTACCTGGCTTAAGACATTATCCTCTATGCATTCCAGGAGTCTTCTGGATTGCCTACAGCTCACCGTTCTACTTATACAGTAGATGTCAAGGTGACTGAAGTCCCCCAGAAGGACAAGAGCCTGCAAGCATGATGTCTTATGTAGCTGGAGTAAGAAGGCTTCATCAGGAGACTCCTCTTGATCTAGCAACTTGTAGTTAGACACCAACCTTTGTTGTCTTGGTCCCTGATTCTTACCCACAAGTTTTCAGCCTGCTTGTAGCTGTTCTTCAGAGACAGCTCTTCACACTTTATCCATTTCTTGATGTAGAGGGTAACACTTCCACCTTTTCTTCCTCACCTGTCCCTTCTGAACAGCCTTTAGCCATCAATAGCCACATTTCAGTCATGGGATTCATCCCACGAAGTTTCAGTAATGGCAATCAGGTCATAACTTTCTAACAGCATGGAGGCTTCCAACTCCTCTTGTTGCACATCATCTACGTTGATGTAGAGGCAGTTCAGCTGGGCTGTTGGCCGTGTCACCCTCTTAGAGAAACAACCTTTAATTCCTTTGAGGTCTTTCACTGGTGTTTCTGTGTTGGCTCCTGTTACCTCAGAAGCCCCTGGCTCATCTCTGTAAGACTTCAAGTGTGCTGCAGTGTAGCCAGCATGTCTCAGAACAACAGGCTGAGGTCTAATGGATTTTCTATGATATTTGGTGACCACTGATATACCAGTTACTCAGTTTTGGCACTGAAATAATAAAGTAATTTTTTTACTTCTTATGAAGATCCATTACAAATTAGGATGTATGAAGCCAAAGTTTGCCATTTATGAATGTCAATTACCTTAGCAAGGCTGCCTGGTAAGAAATATATAATCTGTTGTCCTGAGATTTGTTATGTACCAATATTCTATTTCTACTATTTCTAATACATTTATAGGTAGTTGAAGGTACAAATAGTTGTGAAATAAGTTTACTTGTTATGGATGTTTTGGATTCAGTACATTTATTAAAATAAACATAATGTGTCTGGGTATTATGTTAGCTTCTCATTAAAAAAAAACCCAAATGTTGCTGCTCAACAGCTAGTAATAAGTTGAAGTCATATAAAAATTATTCAGTGTGCCAGATATTTTGAAGTATGCACACACATTTTGAAAGAAGAATCAAATGATTCATCAAATCCTTTCATGACCCTATTTTCATGCAACTTGGGAAACTAGTTTTCTCAAACAACTGTTAATGTTTTGGATTTAATGTTTGCCACCTACCTTATTTTGTAATCTGCTGAAAAGTGTTTTTATCATATGTCAGCAGAAAGAAATATAATAAGTTTAAAAGCTTTAATATATCACTGTTCATAAAAGATCTATGTTTACATTAGATTTTCACTGATGTAACACCAGTTATTTCAATGAAGTAACTCTTTATTTACTACACCAGTAAGAGTGAGATAAGGATAAGGAACAGCATATCCTGGGACCCATCAAGTTGAAATATGCCATATAAATGCACTTATATGATCATAGTGTTGATTAGCAGAACTCAAAGTCCTTTATTTCACAAGTAATTTGACAAATGTATAGCCGTTTAGTTCCCTTGAATGGGGAAGATGGGATAATGGTAAAAAACTCAAGTGCACCTAAAATTTATACCATTGGAAAAGAATGAAGAAAAAATTACAGGGAGCTTTAAAAAAAAAAAAAGCCACAAAAATAATATTTATTAATCTGCTCTAAAATCATTTCATAGAAGGCTGGTAAATTCTACTCAACAGTCAGTTTCAACTGATAAAGTCAATTCAGTGATGAAATCTCATGCACCAACCCTGTAAAGCCATTACACCTAAGAGCATACAAGCTATAGGATCTCTTATTTCAGTATACCATCATCACAAAACACCTAATATATTCCTATTAGTTACATCTGAGCAAGTCAATGGAAGGCAGTGTGGCTGCCCACTATCAGTAGGATCATAGTTAGAGAATGAGGGGTTGCATAAGCATATCTATGGTCCAATTTGGGCTTCAATATGCTTATTGTTGAGGGGGAAAGAAGAGAGCTGGAATAATAATAATAATAATAAAAAAAAAATGCTGTCTAACTTTCCAGAACTACCAGTTTGAAAAGACAACTTTTCATTTGTAAATCCAGCACAGAAATTTGCCATGGGCATGAGAAAGAGAAAAAAAACCAAACATTGTTATTACTGGATATTTTTCAGAGGAGGAGTGCACTTTCAAATTATACAATCCTTGCTACTAACCATCTTAGGGCAGTGAGTCTTTCTGGAAGATACCAGACAAATCCATTATACCACTGCTTTCTGTCAGTGTTCCTTAGGTTACAAACTGGGAATCACAAATTCAAGAACCGAATTACACTGTTGTGTGTAATATTTGAAAACATGTTTCAGAATATAATATATACACTGAAGCAAAACGCACTTCAAGAATTTGAAGGTAGATGACTCTGAAGATATTGTGAGGGAGAGCAAGCCTCAGCAGTTTGCAAAAATTGCAGAAAAAGCTTGCTTTCTCACTTCTGCCTTTTAGTGTATGCACGACAGTGTAGATGAATAATAAATACATGTGATGTAAATAAAATTATGGCTCTTTTCAATGTCTGACAGGAACACAGATTTAGACTAGATATAAGGAAGAAATTTTTCACAATGAGGGTCATGGATCCCTAGAACACATTGCCCAGAGAGGTGATGCCCATCCCTGGAAACATTCAAGGTCGGATTGGACGGGGCTCTGAGCAACCTGATCTTGTTGAAGATGTCCTTGCTCCTAGCAAGGGGGTTGGACTAGATGACCTTTAAAGTTCTCTTCTAACCCAAACTATTCTATGATTCTATGATTCTATGATTCTATGTCTTTCAACTCCAGTCTATTTTTCACTTTGCTTCCATTTCTTTTATACCCACACAGTCTGGTCTTCCTCCTTTGGAGGAAGTCATTGAGACTATCTTACTTCCCTTTTTCTCATGTATCGGGTTTCTGTGGCAAGGTTTTAGTAGAGGGGAGGCTACAGGCGTGGCTTCTGTGTGTGAGAAGCTTCTAGAAGTTTTCTCTGTGTCCGATAGAGCAATGTCAGCTGGCTCCAAGATGAACCTGCTGCTGGCCAAGGCCAAACCCATCAGCAATGATGGTAGAGATTCTGTGATAACATATTGAAGAAAGGGGAAAAAAAACAAAAAAGTAGGCAATTGCAGCCAGAGGGAGGAGTGAGAGTATGTGAGAGAAACAACTCTGCAGACACCAAGTTCAATGAAGAAGGAGGGGGATGAGGTGCTCCAGGCATTGTAGAAGACATTCCCCTGCAGCCCATGATCCCCCATGAAGGCCATGATGGAGCAGATATCCACCTCCAGCCAGTGGAGGACCCCACAGCAGAAGAGGTGGATGCCTGAAGAAGGCTGTGACCCCATGGGAAGACCACGCTGGAGCAGGGACCTGGCAGGACCTGTGGACCCATGAAGAGAGAGGAGCCCATGTTAGAACAGGTTTGCTGGTAGGACTTGTGACCCCATAGGGGATCCATTCTAGAGCAGTTCATGAAGAACTGTAGTCCGTGGGAAGGACTGACGCTGGAGAAGTTTGTGGAGGACTGTGTCCCCTGGGAAGGACCCCATGCTGGAGCAGGGGAAGAGTGTGATGAGTCCTCCCCCAAGGAGAGAGGAGCGGCAGAGACAATGTGTGATGAACTGACTGCAGCCCCCATTCCCTGTCCTTCTTTTCCACTGAAAAGGAGGAATTAGAGAAAATCATGAGTAAAGTTGAGCCCGGGAAGAAAGGAGGGGTGGGGGGAAGGTGTTTTTAGGATTTTGGTTTATTTCTCATTACCTTACTCTGACTTGATTGGTAATAAATTAAATTAATTTTCCCCAAGTCGAGTCTGTTTTGCCTGTGATGGTAATTGCTGAATGATCTCTCCCTGTCCTTATCTCAACCCGTGAGTTTTTTCTTATACTTTCTCTCCCCTGTCCAGCTGAGAAGGGGAGTGATAGAGCAGCTTTGGTGGGCACCCGGTGTCCAGCCAGGGTCAACCCACCACACTCTGCCTTCTACACTCCTGATAATAATTTCTACTTTTCCCTTTGTGATCTCAGATTATTTCTAAATTAGAAATAGCCCGGATGTGATCTGAAGAAGCATATGTCAAAAACTGAGTTTTGCACTGTCAATTCATTAGCTTACTCCCTCATTCTCTTTTGGACTACTTCATTTAGCTCTTGGTAGGACAACTTCTGGGTATTGTTCTGATATAATTTACTCCTGAGGCTACTCCTATAAAAGCAGTATAGATGAAACTACACTGGATTCAGTTTCCTCCATTTTACACTGTCTTCCAGCGCTATCCCTGAGGACTCCTAACCTTCATAAAATTTCTACATTTTCTCATACCATGCCCCAGGATATTCAACTCACACTTTAGTTTCATGCAATAAAAACACTACCCTGCTCCAAAACTTCTACTAAGACTAAAAAAAGTTAATAACTAAAAAAGAGTAATACAACTTCCTAAAAATGTCTCAAATAACTCATAAAAAATTCTAATGCATCGCCTTTCATGTTTATCCCTTTCTTTTTAATATTTAAAAACTAATATACTGATAATTGAAAAGAGAAGTTACAAGCCCTGTTGTTGAATGGGTAAGATACATTCCCATGTTAGCCTGGCAGTCACAATCATGAGTCGTTATGCATCCCAACCTTAATTGTCTTACTGTGTGGATTGCTGTAAACATCTACTGGGAAATACTGTCTGTTTTATCTGTGACCTTAAAAGATTTGAAAGAGGAATAGTGAAGTGCAAGGCTAAGTACACAATTCACTGTACCACTTCCAAGTTCCCCTTTTTCCCACCTTAACTGCAACCAATTAAGTATAATTATTAATCTCAAATAATTGAGGGGTTTTTTTAGCTGCTTGCTTTTTTTCTTGTCATTCTCCCAGCATGCATGTATTTTCAGACTTCCCTGCATTAATTTGGCAGCCATTTATATAAAAGAAGATTCTGGCCAAGACTCAAGCTATTATATTCCACCTTTGTTGATCTTCCTGTTGAGTTTTCTAACAGTTTCTTAGAATATTCTGATATTTTAGAAATCCTAATGAAGTCCCATGTTATGCAGTGAAATTCAGGACTTTAAAAGCTTAGAAGTTTTACAGCCAGTTTTGGGTACAGCTATTTTTTGTATGTCTGGATTAAGTATTACAGGAAAGTATGATTGAAAATACCTTTCTGCTCCACAGTAGATTTTTATTATTTATTGATATTACATAGAAAATAGACATTCTGGATTCATTCAGCACATGCACTTAATGTATCACAGATACTTTTGTGTTTTACAATTGCATGGGCTAAAGTTATTAGAAAAAAAATATTATTTCTCAACCTAGGATAGCTGGCTGTAGCCACACCTGTTGTGACCTAGTGTGCAAATATAGGTAGAAAAGGGCATAGTTGGAGTGTGCTATACTCTAGGTAACCTTGTCTGGTGTCTGACCTTTAAGGAGTTGTAGGGAGCTTGTGTGAGATGGAACAGTTTCCAGCTGCTCTAATAGACACTAAGGATCAGTTCTGCCCTAAGAATCAGGGACCCACAACTGATTTCATGACAAACTCTACCACTGTTTTATTAAAGGAAAACTTGGGATAATAGGGAAGATAAACTTTTTGCTCTAAGTCAGGCCATGGCAGTTTAACCTCCAACTCCTTCTTAGAAGCTGTTAATTTTTTCATGTTGTTATGCATATATAGCTCTTATATATGTGTTTATATTTGCTTATTCTTATATAGGACCTTAATTAAACACCTTGACTACATGAAGCTGTGAAGGAGAAAGTATTTCTGATCTGTCCTCTCTGTGCCCTGTCTCTTGAAGGCTGGAACAATGGCTAATCTGGCTTCTATTATTAAATTCTAGTGATTGCCTCTCTAGTTCTCATATGTGCTCCAACATGATAAATAAAAGGTGGAAATTGGACATTTCCTGACCTGTAATGTGCTCTGCATGGTTTATTTGAGCTTCTAGGCACAGCTTCACAGCTTACAAAAGGTGGTGAGTGCTGCAGAGGTAACCTGCTTAGCCTCTGAGCAGCAGGGCAGAAGGGAGAGAGTTTTACATTATTCAAGCAGCAATTCCTCATACTGATCAAAGAGTAGCTTTAATAGGCTCTGAAGGGGTTCATCCTTTAATTCTTGCCCACCAGGAGTATTATGGCTGTGTCCCAGGTCTTAGAGCTTTATGGTGTAGTGTATCAGATCTGAACGGTGGCCCATCAAGACTAGTATGTTGCCCCTGTGGGAGGCTTCAAAAATAAATGGTAGACCAGTTAAGTAACTGAGAATATTTACCAGGAGAACAAAATTATTTCCTAATCTCAGTAGCAACTGTCGTAAATCCTGATGTTTATTATCACTCCTTTAGTGATGTTGTTACACTGGAGAAACAAGAGGACACAAGTTATAGGCCTGACTTGCAAGTACCAGTCCCACAAAGCTACAGAACATCAGCAATTACTTCTTACTCCTCAGAGACTGATACATGTGGTATACTAGGGAGCAAAAGATCCTTATCCTGCACCAATTCAAGCAATCTTTTTCTTTGATAACTAGGCTGTTAATAAATAGTATTTATCATATTAAACTCCTTGCATGAATTCAAGAAATGACAACAGAAGACTTTCAGCAGCAGACCATACTATTGGCAATGTATCTATTACCCAGCATAATACTGGATAGTATAGATACATAAAATAATGACAAATAGTTTATTCAAAGGCAATTGTATTTAACAATTTGAAAGACAACCTGTTTGTTTGGTTTTTTTCATGCCAATATATACTTCCTTTTTCCTCTTCAGTCCATGTATTTCAGGTAGTGTTGGCATTGTCACACTTTATCTTTCTATTCTGAATTATCTTCTACCAAACAATGAAAGTTCAATCTACCTATCATAATTTCTACATAACAAATATAAACTAAGACTTGCATCTACTTAGAGGTATCTTTATTTTTGAAAAGAATTTCCAGTCTCATGGATAACTTAAACATTGATACTGTTTTATCTATTCCTTATCTGACATAGTCATCCTTAAATCAGAGACTGATTCTTCATCCTATATGTGAAAGCCTGTTAATACTGGATCTGAGGTGTAATTTGATCTGGACACACCTGTTTTACAAAAAGATAACAAACAGAATTTGCCATTAACTAGTGGCAAATATGCTTCTAGACACACTGGTCATCAAAACAGAATTGCTGTAAAAATACATGTTTTCTTACTGATCCAGCTGATTTAATGAAAACACAATTAAAATCCTATTGGGATAGAGCAGTTATTTCTTTCATTATATGCATGGTTGATTAAGCAACATGTATTGCTGAATATTTTCTTTGGAGTAGGACCAATATAAAACCAAGGTAGTTATATACTGCGAAAAATATTATTGATGTGAATAAGATAAGATGCCTTCTGGTGACAAAGAAAATCAGGAAATCTGAAAAAACAGAGAAATATTTCTCTATGTCAATCAAAGTACAACGACATGAAGAAAACATTCTGAAAACTTTAATACTTACTATTAAATATAACTATGAATGTTATACATCCATGTCATTTTACTGATAACTCAGATGGCAAAATTCACTCTTGAATATTTTGTCATGTTGCAAAAAAATGTTTCTAAATAAGTCTGTTTGTATATAGCCAACAGTAAATTCTGCTTTTCTTCCATCTTCCTGTCTAGGAAACTTACTCTTCATCATCACTGTTTCATTCATCCAGAAGCCCATCAAACCACAAGAAACTGGTTTCTTATGAAGACACAGTAAAAAAAGTACATGTAAATTTGTTATATAAGAGGGCAATAAGACATGCTTTAATGCTTATGGTGCAAATATACTTGGGAAATTGGTTTGGGTCTTTTTTAATGCGAATGAACTCTAGTCAGGTCCTGTTGACAGTATGAGTATTTGAGGCTGAAGAGTACTACATGAGCTCCTAGAAAATACCTTCTAGTTTAATTTCACCTGAAAGGAACACTACAGTTCATGAACCCTGAGACCATTTCACAATTCAAACCAAAGCATGAGGCAAACAAAATATGAACAATTGGAAGTTTGCTTCAGAAGTTCACTCCCCATATAAGATCTCCCAACAGCAAATGCTGGTTGGAGAACACAGTGAGTTGCACACCTCCAGCAAAAGGAACAGAGTGACAGATGAGACCCTCCAAGGATGGCAACCGGAGAGAGAGAGAGAAATGTTCCCAGCAGACGCACCAATTTATGGTGAGAATGATGTTTGTGGTATAGAGTATTTCTGTTGGCCAGCCTGTGTCAGCTGTCTTGGTCTCTGTTCCTCCCAGCTTTAGCACCTGACTATCTCAGGACTGCTAGAGCCTTGATCACTATAGAAACTCGCATTCCATGGCTGGCCATGAATTAAAATGAAATGTCTTATCAACTTCATCCTCACAGTAACAGGTACTGCAGTCTTCTTAGAAATGCAGCTTTCCTGAGCAGAAAACTAATTTTATGATTCTATCCCAGCAAAACCAGGAGTGCAAGCCATGGTTTACATGTATTTATGACATGTTTTCTATGCAAGTTTCAGGCAGCAAAGTGCTTATGGAGTCATCTAATTAAACCCTTTTTTTTTTCCCTGCTTGATGGATAATTAAGTGCAATACTCACTTACACAAGTGACTTTGGGACAACTGAATCTATTACTGAAAAAAACCTACCACCTTGTCACAAAAAAAGTTATATTTCTACCATAGAAATAACAAAATTATGGAAATCCTAAGAAAATGCAAATCAATCTAAACTGAATAGACATAGTACTGAACAGCAAGGACCATTTTTATCATTCTCTAAGGATATTCAAATGAAATCCACATCCAGCTAGTTAAGAGCCCATAACTAACTCTCTCTCTGCTCCCCTGATGGACATTTCACTCAGAGACAGAAACCAGCTGCAGGCTATTATTATAACCAAGGTAGCTGACCACAAACTATGACATTTGTATGGGGGAGGAGAAAGCATTACTTATTGCTTTTTTGTTGTTATGGTTTTTTCTGCTTATGGACCCAAATTATGGATGGTATAGTAGATGGTTTCTAGTTTTGTCCTCTGTGTGGAGGCCAAATTAAAAATGTAATGTGCAATAAACTTATAACTACCATTAATAGCATACAGCAATGTCAAGAAGTCAGCCTAGAAAAAGACATTTATTGCTCTAAACTTCCATCATGTTTATTCATAAAGAAAATTCTATAAAAATAACATTCCAGTCTGAATGCATACAAATTCTTCTAGGGATAGTGAAAACAATTGCCAACCCATCTGAACTCTAATAATGCCAATTAAGAGTGTGAAAAGCGAAAATACTTGCAAATAAATTCAAAATAATCTCTTTTAATTAAATATATAATAACAAAATCTTAACTTGAGTGTAAGCAAGATAGTCTAAAAAATAGTTGAGAAAATTTTTTTTGTTTGTTTTTCCCAAGCAAACAATAGTAATGCTTTGACATTCAGTAGAAACTCATAATATAATTCAGGACAGCTAACCGTAGTCCGCAGATTTCAACTATGCCCAGATGACCAAACAGCACTAAGGGTACGATGTGACTGTATTTCAAAGTGTAAACCAAAAATATTTTGCTGTGGCTATGTCTCAACAAATCTATGGTCCTGCTTTCCCCAATTGCATCTCAACATTAGATCTGAACATGGTATATATGATATTATTTTAAGTTTATGTAACTGTGAGTTATCTAACTAGAAAAAATTAATCTAAAGAAAGAGGAAAAATGACATATATTTTGAGTGCTCATTCTGAGCATGCAGTTACTAAGAAATATAGAGTATTGCCTTGCTAAGACTGTATACATGGAAATTACCAAGTGGCATTTAATATATGAATATAAGGGAAAATATCATAGTGTGAGAAAACCTTTATTAGTACATGCACGTACTGTACACTAAAGCACGTTAATGTTTACTATATACGTTATAAAAATAATTATACTGAAAACCATTACTTACTCTTTATGTGTAAATTTATTTCACTTTATTAATCATTTATACTGATAAGAATAAATTAAATATCTGAGATTAGCTTTAGTAGACTGTTGAGGGAACAGATGGAGAAACTCAAAAGAAGCTGATTATGAATAAAAAAGCCTTCACATTAGAAGTTATCAGTATGGTAGATGGCATGATAACAATCTTAAACTATTAGAAAATATTGTAAATTATTAAAAAATCATTCACATTGAATTGAAAACTTTTATATCAGTCTTATTTGTTGATGGATAAAGCAGTAGTTCTTAGCTTTACTGATATCCAAAAAAGGCATGTTTAAAGCTTTAAACTGGCTCTGAGTTCTCATGACCAATTCATTAATTAATCAGATACTGTATTCAAAGTATAAGCACTTCCTTCTATATTTTTTAATTTTCTAACTTTTTCAAGATATAAAACGCCTCCTCGTTCTTGTGTCCATTCACAAGACAGAAATAAATTAATTACTGTTTCTCTGAACCACTTAATACTTTAGACACTCCTAACGTTATTTTATTTTTTTTAGTTCTAAGGGAAACAATCCAATCTCTTCAAAGCTTTTTTAGATGGCAGATAATTCTTCTCTCTACAACAAATGTGCAGTCTTCTTTTGGCTCTGAAGTAATCAGCATTGTACCAAAGTCTAGTTTTCACAAGGGGATGTATCTGTCTCTGCCGCTAAATAGGAAGGTGTTACTCTAGCTGCATAATCCTTTTGATTCTTTTGTGTTAGCATTAATGGTCAACACAGTAAGTCAAATCAGCTTGGTTATCTGACTGGAACCTAATCTTGCAGGGGAAAATAATGGCTTCCAGCAGATCAGCAAGTTGTTCTGATTTACTGAGTAATTGCTACAGCCAGCATCACAGAAGCAATGTCAAAGTTGATGCATGGGTAAAGGGAAGAGGTAGAAAGGGTGTGTTGGGACCCTCTCCTTCAACAGAAATGCATAAATAAGCTTAAAACAATTGCAAGCCCATACTTTTGTTATTCACTCAATATACCTATTTATGTGAAGACAATTCCTTTTGTATCTTAATAACGTATTAATATTTCTTGAGTACATTGCTACATCAGGAAGAGGAATTCATCAGTTCTAGAATGACAAACTGCATGCTTTTCTGTATGTAATTTGAAATAATACCCAATGGTAGGGTAGTTCAAAGATAGGGAAAGTGTGAATAGAGTATAGGGAGCCAATTTACCAATATATACATAAATAAATAATTCATATATATCAATACTCAATTTTATTTGCAAACAGGTTCCACAATTCTCTGCTGCTGGAAATATCAGGTCTACTGATCATAGTGGTAAGTGCCCACTTTTAACAGCAATTCATTCCCTTTTTCTCTTGAATAGGGACTGGATTTCTAGAAGGTCAACTGTGCAGGGTGGGAGACATCCGGATGTATTGGGTTTGAGTGGCAAGGTTTTGGTAGCGGGGGGTGAGGCTGCAGGGGTGGCTTCTGTGAGAAGCCACTAGAAGCTTCCCCTATGTCCATTGGAACAAATGCCAGATGACTGCAAGACAGACCCACCACTGGCCAATGCCGAGCCAATCAGTGATGGTGGTAGCACCTCTGTCATAACCAAAGCCAGCGAAGAAGGAGTGGGAGGAGGTGCTCCAGGTGCTAGAGCAGAGATTCCCCTGCAGCCCGTGGTGAAGACCATGGTGAGGCAGGCTGACCCCCTGCAGACCATGGAGGTCCCTGGTGGACCAGTTATCCACCTGCAGCCTGTGGAGGACCCCACACTGGACTCAAAGGAGGCTGTAAGCCCATGGGAAACCCAAGCTGGAGCAGGCTCCTGGCAGGACCTGTGGACCTATGAAGAGAGAAAAGCGCATGTTGCAGCAGGTTTTCTGGCAGGACTTGTGACCCCATGGGGGACTCACGCTGGAGCAGTCTGTTTCTGAAGGACTGCACCCCATGGAAGCGTCCCACACTGGATCAGTCCATGAAGAACTGTAGTCCATGGGAAGGACTCATGTTGGAGAAGATCGTTCATGGAGAACTGTCTCCTGTGGGAGGGGCTCCACACTGGAGCAGGGGAAAAGTGTGAGGATTCCTCCCCCTGAAGAGGAAGGAGCAGCAGAGACAATGTGTGATGGACTGACCACAACCTCCATTCACCATACCCCTGTGCTGCTTGGGGGGAGGAGATAGAGAAAATCAGGAGTGAAGTTGAGCCCGGGAAGAAGGGAGAGGTGGGGGGAAGGTGTTTTTAAGATTTGGGTTTATTTCTCATTACCTTACTCTGATTTGATTGGTAATAAATTAATTTTCCCCAAGTCAAGTCTGTTTTGCCTGTGATGGTAATTGCTGAATAATCTCTCCCTGTCCTTATCTCAACTCGTGAGTTTTTTCTTATACTTTCTTTCCCATGTCCAGCTGAGAAGGGGAGTGATAGAGCAGCTTTGGTGGGCACCTGGCGTCCAGCCAGGGTCAACCCACCACAACCGATATCGTGCATACTCATACCAAGAGTGATTGTGTACCTTTCAACTTCTGGATATGCCAATTGCACCTGCTCTGTGTTTGGGTGTTATATAAATTTCTCTTAGGGCTTATTTTATAATTTTGGTTAGCAGAGGTATCATATAAACACATTGTTGTCATTTTGGTATTGGTGCTGAGAATGGCTAACTACTTATAAGGAGTTGGTACAATATTGACTTTTGCACTACTCAACCCCTTAAATATTTTACTGTATTCTTTTTCATGTAGGAATCAAGATATGCCTTTCAAGAGGAATTCCCAAGACCTTGTCTTATTTTCTTCTGTATTGTAAAACCGAAAATACAACTATGTTTTATATTTTTCATGTATAATTTAGCTTACAAATATATTTATTTAAAGACTGTTGGCTTTCTTCTTAGTAGCTATAGCATGTGAAAAACAAAAGACAAAGTATATTCCTTTCCTTACCCTTTTGTTCTTCATACAAAACTAAAGATAGAGTAAATGGAATATTATTTACCAAGCTTAGGAATTGCTTTGACTGAGAAGAAAGGTGACTTCATCTTTGAAGTCAGGAAGATAAAAAAGAGCAATTTTTCTTCCCTTCTGTTTTATTTTTCTTAAACTGATGTTTAAGAGAGTGATTTTAGATGTGAATCACTGCACTGGCAATCTTTCATGAAACCAGATACTAATTTTCAGGTGCCAGAAAGGAATCACTCTCTCCAGAAGAATAACAAACAGACAAAAGGACAGTTTTGTATCTAAAATTTAGATATATTCTGTCTTTGAGAATTTTCTCAGTAAATTTTAACATCGGGTTAGTGTGGAGTAATAGGGTACGGACTCTGGCAGGGATTCAGGCCAAAGACCTTTATTGCTACAAGAGTCCGCTTTTTATGCAGTTACAGCTCTTTTTCACACCACAAAATACGTCCTGGTTGGTTACCACACACAGTCCACGCACTTCTCCACAGTCAGGA
The DNA here is from genome assembly GCF_000687285.1 of Phaethon lepturus. NCBI lineage: Eukaryota > Metazoa > Chordata > Aves > Phaethontiformes > Phaethontidae > Phaethon > Phaethon lepturus. Next base: position 15,716 of record NW_010521025.1, read on the forward strand.
TTCGCTGCCTGCAGGTGTCCACGCGCTCCTTTTCTTCCTCTTAGTTGTTTACCACAGCTCCTTCTCCTCAAGGCTGAGCCCTGCAGGTGTCCAGCTGTTTACCAGCTTCTCAATGCCACAGCTCCTTCTCCTTAAGGTCGAGCCATGCAGGGTGATCCCAACAGGTTAGTTCCTGAAAATTAATGTTTATATCTGTAAATGAAAGAATGCCAGCATCCAAAGGTACTCAGAGATCTGGTTGGAAATGTTGCAAAAGCACTCTCCACCATCTTTGGAAGGCTGACAGTCAGAGAAGATTCCTGATGATTTAAAAAAAAGGAGAATGTCACACTCATCTTCAAGATGGGCAAGAAAGAAGGATTCAGGGAGCTGCAGACTGGTTTTCCTAACCTAATTCACTTGAAGTCTATAAAGCAATACTTCCTAGAAGCCATATCAAGGCACATACAGGACAAGAGGAAGATTGAGAATAGCCATTTACTGAGGCCAGATCATGCCTCACCAAACTGATTTCCTTCTATAATGAGAAGACTAGCTTGGTGGGCAAGCAAAGAGTCATGGCTACCCTAATGTTACCAACAATTTTGCCATGGTGTCCCATAGTACGTCTTCTCGTAGCTGTATTGGGAAGAAATGGTCTGAATACATGGAATGACAAACTGCATGAAAAATTTACTAGATTGTCATGATGAAAGAGCACTTGTCAGCAATTCAAAACCCAGATGTTAGCCAGATGTTATGCATTAGACTAAGTTATGCCTCAGGGTTGATACTGAGGTCAATACTATTCAACATCCTCATTAATGTTCTGCATGATGAGGGAGAATGCACTTTCAGCATGTCTCTGGACAGGAGAACAGCTGATAGCACTGAAGGATTGAAAAAGTTTTCAACAAATTGGAGGAATGGGTGAACAAAAATATCTTCAGTTCCAATAGCCCTGTACATTGGATGAAGTTACACCATGCAACAGTACAGACTGGAAACTGACTGGCTAGAAAGTAGGTTTACAGAAAAAAACCCAAGTGTTTTCTTTGAGACAAGAAGCTGAACACAAGTCAGCAGTGTGCTCCTGCAACAAGTGGAAGCTAAGCGCCTGCTGGGCTGCATTAGCAAGACAGTGGGAAAATATTAGGAAGAAATGTCATATATGTTTGCTCTGTTTCTGCTATCCCCTAGGTATCTGTTTATAGGTTTTTTAGGAGACAAAATTCTGATCTGGTGCAGTATGGCCACCCTTGTGTTCTAAAAATGAGGCACAGTAATGATGAATGGGTAAATTCCCTACATGAACTAGAGAAAATACCTGTAGAAGTTTTTCAACAGCTGATTTCAATGGATGCGATATGATGACTGTCTCGGACAATATTTGAATGTATCTTGAATAATAAGAGGTGGAATAAACCTCTAAATTCTTTTCTTCTCGGGGAGATAGGGTCTACTTGTCTCATTAGGCAGACGAGGTTCATTGGGAGATAGAGTTGTAACTTGTTTGTCAGCCATGAGTAAATTTAAATCACTGCAAACATTATTTGGAAAAGAGGCACATTGTCAGATGGGAATTTCAGTGCTCTCTGGACTTCCTAGTTAACAAGAAGTTCATGTCTTGTAGCAGAAGGAGTTCAGGAGGCAATTCCTGGCCTGTCAAGGTCAGTGCACAGTAGAACCTGAAGCCAGCAACATAAGAGAATGTGATAGTATTGACATTACATTTAGATTTTTTTTTTTCCCTAAGCCTTTCTCACCCATGGGTAGATACAGTAGGTACAGTTTTGACCCAAATCCAGAGCAAGGATTAAACTCACAATTGTAGAGCTGTAGCAAGATGCCATAAGTACTATGCATCCACAACGATTGCAAGTACTGGTTTTATAATGCTTTATAACTTGCTTTATTCAGATGTAATAGACATTTAATTTGCTAATATTTGAGACACTGCAGAACAAATATATGTCATTAATCAAGCGGAAATTAACTGGTTGATTTTAATTATACTGAAATAAGATGCAACTGCTTCAAGTTTTAACCCAGGGGTGAATTTTTATTATAAACTTCTGAAAAAATGTTTTAATAGGACTACAAACAGCCTTAGCTGATATCTCAACTACAATATATTATCTCCTTTTTTATGACTGTGCATTTATAGTTCTATTGTACAGAAAAAAAAAATAGAAATTACTCATGCTTGACAAATTGCACAGTGATAAAAAATAGGCTCTGCCAAGTAGAGTCTTGAGCAGACATACCCAATCTTCACAACAATGCTCTTTGACTAGCTTTATGTTTGGTTGTTTACATTTCACGAAGCCTTCTCTCATTTACCAGTTTTGCATCTCGGATGCAGACCTCCTCTCTGAACAGAAACCCTTTATATAACAATGATTATACCCTCAGGTACCCTTGTCATGACGTGCTTGCTGAACAATCTAAAGTACAATTGCAGCAAGGAGAATGGAAGACACTAACGGCTTTATGACTGCAGAAATATACATATGCTTGCAAAATCTTCCCTCCCTTCCCAGCCCCTGGAAAAAAGAGTGCAATTTGGCTGAACACTATCTGCTTTATTTTAAAATAATGTTTACAACATCTGAACATATTTTATTCTTAGAAGTTTTATATTTAAACAAACTAACTACTGTTAAGAAAATCTATTAAAAAAACACAAGCAACAAACCTGATACACTATACAGTTTTTTATACCTGATACGTGTACAGATTTTTCTTTCAGATTAAAAACTTATCTAGACTTCTTGCACACCAGAGACACCATATTTTTTATCTGTTTAAACAAGAAATAATATTTGTATACAACAACAAATACCATTTCTGATTTGGGGCTACATCACAACTTGCATATATACAAATATAGTGGTGAGTTGGATCCTCTGATCTTTATTTTAAGAACTCTTTAAATGGTCTTTTATTCCAAATATGACTTATATTTAAATAATAGGATCTTGAGTTTCCATATGTCTTTATGCTTGTGGAATGGGATGTAGTACTTCTATTGTATGTTTATTGTCATATTATATAAGCAAATAATGTGACTGTCCCTCCTAACCTTGGATACTGAAACTGTATAGGTCAAATTAAGTAACAAATGCAGTCCATGTTGATTGGACACCACTGAATTTGTTAGCAGCTGAAATGACTTTGGGAAAGAAAACACTAATTATTATTTTGTAAGTGGTAAAAAAATTATTGTTATTATAATAATGAGCCAATCTTACTAGTTCTTATTTTAGGATCAAGGTTGCCTTAGTTCTCCAACAAATCGTTATGATTTTTGCTAAATGTATCCTAACAACAAGTAATTTAAATTTTTTGTTTAAGAAAGTAAATTATTTCAGAGAGAGAGAGGAGACAGGCATACAGTACCTGTTTGCTTCTGCATAGTCAAATACAACTAATGTTTTGGCTTTTAAATGTTTTCTTCTCTGTTCATGTAGTAAAATGTGTGAGTAGGGTAAAAAGAAATTGCAGTATAAAATTTCTCTTTGATCCTTTCCTTACAGTAATGTGATGCACTTATTCTCTGTCCAGAGCACATTTTCTTATATAGAACTGGCTAAACATGTCTAACATAACCAACACAATTTATATGCATAGAACAAACATTGATTACAATCTCTGTGGATCCCTACTATGAGACTATAGGAAGCTTTAATAGTTTAAAGGGGAAAAAAAAATAGAATTTTAGCATATAAAAGTGGTTCTCTGATCTAGCTTCCTGGTCTGTACTTCCAGAATTAAGTCTGCATTCTGCTGTTGGAAGTTATCAATATTTAACTGTCACTGACAAGACAAAGGAGGATTGTATGAACCAAGAATCATTACTATGAATACATTAGTCTTTACCTGCAGTGTCTTTTATATTAATAATTTTCAGTATGCATTTATAAAGAATTTGGGTTTCATTAACAAATTAGGACATAATTGTCAAATATCCTTTGATAGGATAACTAGCCTAGCAGATAACATTGAAACAATGGAAATAATTACGTATTGCTTTTAAAAAAGCTTTGGTAGTGTCTAAGATTATATTCTTAAAATCAACACAGAGAAATATAACTAGATTGAATCCTCAGAGATAGACACACAATGGAATGAAAATCACACTGAATTAATAGCTGTCAATTTTTTGATGAGTTAGTTTGTATGGTTTCTGGTCTGGACCCAGTTTAGTTCAATATTTTCATAGAGTTATCTGGTAGAATACAGAATGTATTCTAAAAATTGTTGACAACATCAACAACTCTGATTAAATCAAATTAGAGGGTTTTCAAACACATTAGATGATTGGATGTTGAAGTTGACAAAATTAAGCTGTTTTGAAATTAACAATAAAAACAGTGCCTAGTAGTAGTACAGTGTTACAGTTCAGTTACATAAAATTCACTGACACAAAATGCATAATAAATAGTTAAGCAACATTACTGCTCAAAAGATGGAGGCCCACAGTGTTCCATAAATCAACTATTGGTGGTGGAGGTGAAGTAATTCTCTTTATGAAAAAGGAAAATACCTTTTAGGAAGCCATATGCTTTAAATGCAGATTATAATTTTTCTGTCCTAAATTTCAGTCTCGTCTAGGCTCAGTTTGAAAAAAAGTTACAGTCAAAACAGGAGACAGCAAACAAGAATGGCAAGAAAATTTGAAAACATAGCTAAGGAGAAAAAGTCAAAGACACTTTTTTTTTAATTTAGCAAACTAAAAAGACTACCATGAAAAGGATGATAACCAGTTGTCCTCATTCTGTTAGTAAAAGAAAAGGTTTATATTCAATATTGAGAAAAAAATATTTGCAATAAAAGCAATGAATTTTGTGAATACATTAACAAAGAAATTATAGAATACATATTTAAAGAACTGAATAAATATTTATCTCTGGTTATATCTATCATGAAGTTACGTTTCATCCTTCTTCAGTAAAGAACAGAGTGACTTTTTACAGTAATATCCAGTGTCCTATTTATAAAATTTTATGAGAAAAATAAATAAAGAGGGAGAAAAATGTTTCAAATGTCCTGAGCTGTTAAATATGTTAAATTTATTAGGAAATAGGTCATAATTAGCTTATGAAAATATATAAATGTATTAAGTATTTTATTAACATTGTTTCCATGGTTTAGCTAGATATCAAGAAGAAAAAGAAAGCAAATGTACAGTTGTTATTTTACTTCTGTTGCAAATATTCATGGACCAATGCTCCAATATTATCAATGTGATGATCTTCTAATGGATATTCCCCAAAATCACTTTTTTTAGTGCTCATGGTAGGGACGGTAAATATTTATTTATTTATTTCACAAGAAGTTTTAACTTGTGTTTACTCATACACATGCTTATTGCCATTTTCTCAGGAGAGTTGTTAATATTTTTATTGCGCTTTATCAAAGGTCATATTTCCATGTGCCAAATTTTGCATTTCTTAACCAGAATACATTTCAGATATGAGATAATACAGGGAAATCTCACTATATGCTTGCCCTGATTATATGTTCCTCTGAAAACAACTACTACTGAGCAATTATAGAAAAGGTATATTGAGCCTGATGACCTGTTGGTCTGATCCAGCATGGCCAGATGCTAGATTTTCAAATGACTTTTGTTCTTACTTCCTCTAATCCATACCCCAAAAACAGCCTCCAAAGTAAGTCAGGGCATCACTGCATATTCACATAGTGCCTGACAGAAACCACTTGTTCCATGATTTTTCTGAGCAGGCACAGTGAAAGACATTTTAGGCAGGACCATTTAGTCATTTCAGGCAGAACTTTTGCCAGATTAGCTCTTTAAATGGAACAAGATAACGTTGGAGAAAAAAAAGTGCAGTATATCACTTACTGGGATTGAAGTGATCACTGTAGACATTTATGATCTCTGTGATACTGTGTTGGATTATTTATTTTTTGTTCTTGCTTTGTTTTGTTTAATTAATAATACTCCAATTGTATATGAAAATACAAATTAATAAACATAGCATGCTACACAATTTCCTTACACAGAACACAAATATTATTTTTAAAAAACTACAAAACCATAAATGTTGTAAAATCATCTTATAGGACAGCTATACCTTAAAAAAATTTATAGTGAAAATAATTCAGGTAAATTCCATTTGGTCTATTCTTTAAAAATAAAAATAGTGAGAGCATGATACTGGTTTTTACTTTTGATTAAAAAAAAATATATATAATTGATAGGGATTGGAAAGGCAAATTACAGTTTATGATGAGTTGTAAAAATTCTTGAAGAGTGAGAAAAGACTTTGTATGAATGCTGACACAACAGAGCTGCACTAAGCATAATGCAGTTTAACTGATACCCAGCTAAAAAATAAAAGCATGTTTCTTTTAAAAGCAAGTTTAAAGCGTATATAAACGCACACACAACTATTCTATAACTACAGATGACACTTATTCCTCCTAAAGTATATATAATTTATAATAATGTTGACACAAAAACAATTTTTTTCAAATATTTATACACAATTACACAGTTATTTTGCTTACACCAAAAAAAAAGATAGCAGAGACAACTGAATTCTTTAAATGTAAAATTATTTTTTACCAAACTCATGTAGCCCGTTCAATACATAACTGGTTAATATTTTATGCATGTTTCATTGATCATGGTGTTTAAAAACATATGATTCATTTACATCAACCATTAAATGCTAGGAGATAAAGCAATGGGAAATATATTAGAGAGATAAGCATAATTTGGATTGGCATCCAACTGGCTTCCATGGATTGCTTATATTTTCTGAATGTTTTCCAAAACACATAGGTGCATTCCTACCCTAGATAGAAAATCTGTCTTGCTCTTTTTCAAAGATGTTAAATACATCTCAGTAAACAAGCAATATAAAAACATATAGCTGTATTTTAATTTTCTTCTGGGTACAGAACAATAGTATTTTGGATCTGCAAACAATTTTTCCCCTGACTGATGTCACTACTATTTAGCCCTCTGAAGTTAGCATTTATTGATTCTGTTTTTACTTTGACTGGATTTTACCTACTTCAGTGCTCCAGTAAATTGAAATCTTCTGCAGTTCATGAAAGAAATCTGAGAGCAAAGCTGTGAGAAAATGTACACTGACCTCAATTTGTTACAGAGTACATTGGTAAAAACATTGTCATCAAGTTGCAGAAGTGACCTCAGCTACCAGGAGATAAAAATCAAACCTCATATTCTCAACAAGCCTTTAACAGAAGCAGATTTAATTATTCCCAAAGTACAAATCACAGCACTGTTTTCCTATATTCTGTAAATATGAGAATTGCTCTCTGTTTCTCTCTCATCTATAAAGATGTACATCTTCTTGTGATATATACAACTCTAGGAGGAGATACAGCAGTCTACCTAATTTGTGCTTGAACAGCCTGGAAGTGGCATAACCTACTTTTAATTATTATTCTGGGATTGAATTATGTAACTAAAGCAATAAAAAAATATTAATCACCTTTGGAAAATGGCATTTGGGAGGAAAAAAAAGAGTATGGTGTTTAAATTTAGCAGCAGATATTGAAATAAAATGTTTTTTTCTATTTTAATTTTGAATATTAATTTATAACTATTTCTTTACTCTTTTCCTACTACAAGCTCTAGGCTAGTGGTAATAAAGTCCCAAGCAGGATGGACTGGGTCATAAAATTATCCATAATAAGTTTGCTAGGATGATGACAACAAAACTGTTGCAAGATTTGATGTTTGTCTACTATTTTTTAATGGAAAAAGTGTTGTATTATCCTACCAATTTTAACTGACAATTAAATAAAAAGTAAAAAAAAAAAAAATTCCTACCAATTCAACATCCAAATGCATTCCCCACTGATTAAACTGGGTTTATGTGATGTGAGATTTGTTTCATGCCTAGAATGCTTAATGTATGTTAGATATTTTAATGTTTATATAGATTTATGTCAGTACCACACATGCATTATATTATAATTAATATAATATAATATATAATGTAATCTAATATAATAACTAAATCCTCATGCCATGAACCCTGGGCCTATACAGAGAAGCATGGACAAGTTGAGAGTTGTGAAACTAATTTGTTAATTCAAAAGGTAGCAGACACCTTTCCTCAGAGTTGTTTTTCACTCTT
>NW_010521025.1:23859-27645 GCF_000687285.1 Phaethon lepturus
CCAGACACAATCTCTGTTACGGTTTAGGATGGTTTTATACAAGTGTTTAAATTGGAGCTTTTTCATCCTTAGATTAATGCTTATCCTTCTAAATGTAGCTGCAAATGTGCAGCTACCATGAGATGATACTTTCACCTCCTGTCTTTTTAATTTCGTATGCACAAAACCTCTGCCACAGGAAAAGGAGAGTTACAATTTATCCCTACTTGTGTTTCCTATGTCATATGTTAAGAATGTTCCTATGTCATATGTTAGCAAACAGTCAAACACCTACCTAGCTCCTCACTGACTCTCTTCAGTAGGGTGGGGAGAAAATGGGATGACAAAGGTCATGAATCAAGATAAAGACAAGGAGATCATTCACCAGGTACCATCACAGGCAAGACAGACTGAACTTGTAGAAAATTAACTTTTTTATTTCCAGAAACAAAAATTTAGTTACTAGCTTTTATAGTGAGAAAGAGACAAACATTAAAACAACACCTTTCCTCCCTGCCTTTCCCAGGGTCACAGCTTTACTCTATCATTCCAGATTCCTCTACCCTCCATACCCTGCAAGCCGCGCAGAGGGCATGGGAGATGTGGGGTTATGGTCAGTAATTAAGGGGTTTTCTCTGCTGCTCCTTCCTTCTCATACTTTCCCTGTGCCCTGGCATGGGCTCCACAAGGGTTGCAGTTCCTTCAGGAATATCCATCTGCTCTGGTGTGGAACCTTCCCAGGCTGCAGTGAATACCTGTTCCAACACCATAGAGCACTGGACTTTTATTTTAGGCCTGAACTCATTTCTGATTGAAAAATTCCTTATTTCCTTGTTGTTACATTTCTGTCACAATCTAAATATGCAAAAGACAAGATAGTTCAGTGAAGGATAGTTCAAGTAAAACAAGTGTCCAGGTTTCTCAGCAGCACAAAGTTCCAGCACTACCTTTAGTTTCAACTGATAAAGAACTTCATAAAAGCACATCAGTAAAGTTTATTCAACAGGAATTTGAAACACTGAGTATTCCAGAAAAGTTTTAAGACAAAAATTTAGTTTAGCACTTCGCACATGGAAGTAGAGTTGTAGATTTTGCTACAGATGGAGGATACTGTAAGTTCATTCACAGGAAACTTTTCACATGAATTCAAGTCAATTCACACACATATGAAACAAAACCTGCCACAACCCAACCAAGAAAGATTATGTTTAATTTGAACTCTTTACAAATATGGGGGTTTTATTGGTATTTTTGTTTATTTGCCATAGATCAGATATCAACTGGGTAAATTCATATATAAAACCCCACTCTTACCTGTGTTTCATAAGTATCTGGGTTTTTTTGTTTGGTTGTTTATTTTTTTCCTCTAGAAATAAGAATAAATCTGTTGTCCATCTTTTATGCAACAATTTTTTCATAAAAACATATATGTAAAGATACAGAAAGCTTTTGGAATAAGAAAAACATGCACTATACATTTTAGTAATTTCTCTATCCAGTGTTCACAAACAAAAAGACAAATTTTATAACATTCTGCATATGATATTATTTACAGATGAATTATCAACCCAAAACAAATTTTCTTAGAGTTTTGAGGTTCCATCTCTGTATTGAGGTACACTACTGGTTAAATTCATAATATCAGGAAATCTAATCTGGCCACCAAAATACCACAAATAGTTAAAATGCAGGTGTTTCACATCTGAACACAAATACATTACCTGGCTTTAAAAGGTTAGTTCTTTTTTCTTAAAATCTTTTTTAAAGACTGTAAAGTTTTCATTTGTTTGTTATTGTTTTTAATATGACCTTAAATGTCACATGGTGGTATGTCAAATGAAATAATTCTGATCATGTGAAAATGGATCATGTCTCACATTCATCAACTTGATTGATTAAACCTGACAAGATGCATCAAAATGTGACAACTATGCTTCAAAATCAGAAATAATGTGGGCTTCTGAAAGCAATAGCATTTCTTAATCATTTCTGAAAGATATATTTTCCCTTGGGAATAAAACCAAACACATAGTCAACAATACAAAAAATTTCACTGGATCTTGAACATGATAATTAAAGAGGCAAGAGAGAAATAGATATTTCTGTTCCCTTTCAGGAAATGCATTAGCAAGTAAACTAGATGCATTTACTATTTTAGTTCAGTGTAAGATAAGATATGTAAATAATACTTTGTTACCTTATAAACAAAAAATATTAAATTGGTGGAGAAATAGTCCTGAGACAAAATACATTTTATATCCCTTTTGAATACTGCCCCAATCATAAATCTTATAACATTGTGTCACAGCACCTAATAACATGCTAATGGGCTTCTTGTGGCCCAGATGTTGTCCAGTGAACTCATGTTAATGTATTCAAAAAATTCACAAAAACATTCCTACTGAAGATGAGGAAGTGAATTTGTGTTTATCAAAGGAGAAAATGCATTACATTTAAACTTAATATACGCAAAATGGGAAGGATTTGATTATATGGTAGGCTTTTATAAAAATTACTATGAGCTAGGTTTTATCATCTTCATTTCAACTGAATAGCACCATGATATATGATTTAGCCATAAAAATCCAAGAGATACCTTAGGAAATAAGGTAATAATGAATTTAAATAAAACAGAATCTGGCTTCAAAATCCTCAAAAAGTTTACTTTCTTTTAGGATTTATTTCCCCACACACACATTTTTTTTTCACCTGAGTGGCTCTCTCTAGCTCAGAATCACAGTTCACAGTAGAATTAAAAATAAGTAACAATGTAAAAAACATTACACACCATTTCCCTGAAACAAACAGAAATAAACCATCTCATAATTTCTTTGTTCAAAATTCACTTAGTCCAGCCAATCTTTCAGCAAAAATTTTTCTCATGGTAATTTTATTAGCCAGTATCCACCTGTATGTGTAGCCTGGAAGATATGCCTGTCTTTTTCCATGGTGTGTCTGTATCCTTTAACCCATAAACGTAAAGGATGATCAGAAAAATATTTTCATTTTGAGTAGCTGTTTATGGATATGTTTTGGTTGAAGGCCCTTGATCTTCTGCAGTCTATTATCACACATGCATTTAGGGGCTCCTTCATGTCCTCTTAAATGAAGGAGGTAGTTAAGCCTCCATCATCAGTGACACATAACCACCAGCAACACAGTTTATTCTGGGGTAAAACAGTAAGGACTAACTGGATTTATGCTGTTGTCATTAGGTATTTCTCTCAAGTCCATTATTTCTGTGGAGGTCTGAAAAGATCTCAATATAAATTCAGTTTTCATTAAAGCTTTTCATGGAAATGTATAAAGAATAAAGATTAATATATTTTGTTGCATGAATATTGCTATGTATATGTTCAGAGATTTGGGACCTCAAAACAGCTAGTGTCCTAAAGTCCTGTCATATTTTCATGTCCAACCTTTCCCTGATAGAGAAATTATCAGATATGTAGATGATTTTGAAATGAGTTGTCTGCTGACAGAAATTACAATCCAAACAGACAGCTGTTAAATTTGGCAGGAGTGTTATCTTCATCACTGCGTAAGGAGAAAAAAGAGGGAGTGAAACAATATTATTGAAAGCTAAGGAAAACATAGGGTTTTTTTCAAGTTTTTTCCCTGCTGGCATCTTTCCTTTAAGTATCTGCCCTGAAGCATTTTATTCTTACTGTATTTTATTATTTCACTTGCTTATATTTCACAGTACAAATTTAACTCAACTAAAACCGATAGCCAAACAGTTGGCTGTGTTTTTAAAACTTTCTTTTCCCAAGGTTGTTAGTGATTGTTGAGTATTTGAGACATATC
>NW_010521025.1:27658-53738 GCF_000687285.1 Phaethon lepturus
TCTGACCTTAGTACTGGGATATCTCCTATTTCTTCTACCGTACAGCTAAACAGACAACTGAGGAAGTGGTCAAGATCTGAAGACAGAAAACAGTTGCACTGGGTGCAGGTGCACAGGTGTTGGCAGCGGGGGCTGCAGGGGCGGCCTCTGTGAGGAGAGGCTGGGGTTGCCCCGTGCTGGATGCAGCCAGTGCCAGAGGGCTCCAACCGACCCCTCAGCCAAGGTGGTGGCACCTCAAGGAAAAGGTATTTAAGAAATGCAATATGTAACACAGCAGTATGAGGAGTGAGGGGAAAACAAGTGTAAGAAACAGCCCTGCTGTTTCTCTCAGGGGCCAGAAATGAAGGGGTAAAGTTGAAACTGGGAAAGGGGAGAGGAGAGATGATGGTTTACTGTTTGATTTTTCGCTTCACACTACCTGAATGAGTAATTAAATCTTTATTTTAATTGGCAATAAATTAATTTTCCCAAAGTTGAGTCTATTGTGCCCATGACCGTAATTCGTAAGTGATGTCCCTGTCTTTATCTCAACTGAAGAAATTTTCATTCTTGTTCTTCCTACCTTTGACCTACCACATCTCGTTGAAGAGGGGGGGGAAAAGTCAAGTGGCTGTGTGGGATTTTGGCTGTTAGCCAACGGTAACCCATTTCAACGGAACAAGTCAGTGGGGATTTTCAAGAGCATGCCTGTACCTACCTATTAAATAATTCTCTTACATACAAGGTTGTAGCCCACCTTAACAGTCTTACAGTCTATGATACTTCAGTTTCCATTTGGGGCAGGACCCTCTTTTTCCACGTCTCTCTGTGGGAGAGAAGGCATACAGAATGTGGTCTGTGTATGCTCAAGTATATGCCTAAAAACTTTGGGTATGAACTTGGATCAGGAATTTGGGAACTGATCCATTAGGATATCAAATGTATTAAGTTCAGAACTAACCTGAGCATAGCCTGATGTTAAACAAAGTAAAATGGAACAGATTCTGCCTAAGATGTGGTTTTTTAGATTTTTTTTTTTTTGGTCCAATAATTTTAAAGTGAAGAGTTCATCACAGATTGACACTGGTAAACAGATCTGGGACAGAAAGTGGTGTGAATGCAATTGTGGTAATATTCTGGTGGAATTCAACCCACTACATTTCAAACTCTAGCATGTAGATTTAACCTCTAAGCTAGTTGTCTAAATTTTCTAGTCAATGGATAAAAAACCCCAAACAAACACTTCTTAGGGTAGATAGCTACAACATCAACAACCAATGTCAGGTCAAATATTTTTGCTTTTATGTTACTATTTCAGACCTGGAAACACATCATAATTCTAATCTGTTGTGAAATCTTGGACAATTGACTTCATCTTTGTAAGATTTATTCTCTGTTTCCCTGATGGTCAAAAGTCATTCTTATGCTATACATAACAGTTTAAAACTATTTGGAGGAGCCCAGCTGCTGCATTTGGGCATATATTGTAATGTACTAATTAGAATCCAACTGTACTGTGATTTTTGGAGACAGATCTGAATAATATAATTATTAACTGCTAATACATCCAAAAGATTTTTTTACTTAAAAGAACCTCTTACTTTGATGCTCAAATGGCTGATAACATAAAACATTTTAAAAATTACTGGTTTTTATATAACAAAACTTTTTAACCATCCTTATACTAATTTCATATCATTTCTGTCAACATGTTTTCAACAGGCAGTTATACGACTACAGGATATATATCGTTATGCCAAATCATATTCCTGGAAAAGAAACAAACAAGCTTTCAAGAGACTAACACACTTATAATAACTTCCATGTCATCCTATTTTGGCAGGACCAGACTGGATAGAGATTTGTTGTTTTTCTTTCCTCTCAAATATCTTTCTAGTTGTAGTCTTTGTTTCACCTTGAGGGGAAATTGCTTGCTCCTGCTACAATAATTTTCTTTACACTTGAGGGCCAGATATCTTTATAAGGGATTAATGCTCAAACCCCTGTGGGCTAAGTACATGTAAATGTGTTGCTTTATTAGTCATACTTGGCAAATCTGGATAAAAGCCAATCCTTATTAGGATTTTATGAAGCACTAGGTTATAACTTCTACAGCAGCAAGGGAATCATCAAGAAACAAGAGGTACTCAAGAGTTCCTGCTCCCCTTGGGTCTTTTCCTTAGACCAGTAACAGAGTTGATCCCCTTCTGACTTTGTCCCAAAGTACTGATTCTTCTGGAACAGGACAGGAGAAGACGGTTCTCCAGATGCTATCTATGAAATTTTACCTCAGGCCTAGAATTGCCATTAACTTCCATAGCTCTATTTCACATTTTTTAGTTAACAGCATCTCAGACCTCACGCAATTTTGTTTCCTTGGACTATGCTAAATACCTGTAAGACTTCATAGGCCATCATTCCCTACAGAATACTTCCAAGAAAAATAATTGAAAGCAGAACCCATATAAGTGTTACCAGCAGTTTTTATGTCATTTATTTCTTCTTTTCTGCAATGGTTAGAAGGCTCTGTTGACATCACTAGGTGGATAAGCAGCAATCATTTTCCAATTAGGTAAAAGGAAATGATTAGGTGTTAGCTGAAAAAGGGAAGTAAGCATTACTAGGCAATTTTCTTGAAAATAAAGGAAAAAGGAAGTGGACATGTGATAATTATGTCTAAAAACGTTACACAATTTTCTTACTTTTTTTTTGACATGTGTAGTTACCATTGAAACATTTCTAAAATTTGTCTATCTTTCCTAGTGCAAGACTTCAAGCAAAAGGGTGATACATGACAGATTGCTTATTTATATATTTGTTTGTTTATTTATGAACCCAAATGCTGCTTCTCAGCTTCTACAGAGAAAAATCTTTATTTAAGTCCTGTTCAAATACACATTTATAAGAAAACTGTTGAAGCTCCTGATGAACCAAAGACAACTTTTGGACTCACACCTCTGTTGTGCTATAAATTCTTCTTATCTTCTTTATTCTTACACAGGGAAGTCTAATACAACCAAGTTACCTCTCTAGGATTTGGTAAATTATGGTAAATTATTGGTAATTGTTAAATTAATATTGTCAAATATAATCCATCTCTCATGAAAAAGCTTATACATAGAAAAGAATATTTTCTGGCAGGTAAGGCAGAATACTTGAGACTTGTGCACCAATATAGCACCTTCTGATATCCATCATCTTGTATTTGTATCAAAATGATAGGAACTCTTCTGCTGTAGTTTTTTAGACCACATTTATAAATGTGCCAGGAAAAAATCTTAAGTGTGTGCTAAATCTCTCTTTCCAAAAAAGATCCTTGAATCAAGTCTCAAATAATTTTCACCTGGATTCACTGAACATTACATATCATTACATGTAGTTGTTTTTAAAGGGAGATGCCTTGTCTGACCTGCTGTTTACAAACAGAGAAGGACTGGTGGGAGATGTGCTGGTCAGAGGCTGCCTTGGGCTTAGCAACCATGACATGATAGAATTCTCAATTGTGAGTGAAGTAAAGAGAAGAGTCAGCAAAACTACTACCATGGACTTCCGGAGGGCAGACTTGTTCAGATCACTGGTTGAGAGAGTCCCTTGGGAGACCATCCTGAAGGGCAAAAGGGTCCAGGAAGTCTGGACAGTCTTCAAGAAGGAAATCTTAAAGGCGCAGGAGCAGGCGGTCCCCATGTGCTGCAAGAAGGGCTGGTGGGGAAGGAGACCGGCCTGGCTGAACAGGGAGATTTTGCTGGGACTCAGGGAAAAGAGGAGAGTTTATCACCTTTGGAAGAAGGGGAAGGCAACTCACGAAGAGTACAAGGATCTCGTTAGGTCAAGCAGGGACAAAATTTAAAAGGCAAAAGCCCAGCTAGAGCTCAGTCTGGCTACAGTTGTAAAGGATAATAAAAAATGCTTCTACAAATATATTAACAACAAAAAGAGAGGCAAGGAGAACCTCCATCCCTGACTGGGTGTGGGGGGGTAACATTGTCACCAAGGATGAGGATGAGGTACTTAATGCCTTCTCTGCCTCAGTCTTTAATGGCCAGACCAGGTATCCGCAGGATATTCAGCTCCCTGAGCTGGAAGACAGGGACGGAGAGCAGAATAAACTCCTCATAATCCAGGATCTGTTAAGCCACCTGGACACACACAGGTTTATAGGGCCTGATGGAATCCACCCAAAGCACTGAGGAAGCTGGCAGAGGAGCTTGCCAAGTCACTCTCCATAATTCATCAGGAGTTCTGGTTAAAAGGGGAGGTTCCCAGAAGACTGGAGGTTTGCCAATGTGATGTCCATCTACAAGGAAGGCCAGAAGGAGAAACCTGGGAACTACAGGCCTGTCAGGCTGACCTCTGTGCCAGGGAAGATCATGCAGCGTTTCATCTTGAGGGTGTTCACAGGGCATGTGCATGACAGCCAAGGGATTAGGCCCAGCCAGCATGGGTTCATGAAAGGCAGGTCCTGCTTGACCAACCCGATCTCCTTCTATGACCAGGTGACCCGCCTAGTGGATGAGGGGAAGGCTGTGGATATTGTCTACCTGGACTTCAGTAAAGCCTTTGACAGCGTCTCCTACAGTATTCTCCTGGAGAAACTGGCAGCTTGTGGCTTAGACAAGTTTACTCTTCGCTGGGTAAAGAATCGACTGGATGGCTGAGCCCAGAGAGTTGTGGTGAATGACGTTAAATCCAGCTGGTGTCCAGTCACAAGCGGTGTTCCCCAGGGCTCAGTTCTGGGCTCGATCTTGTTCAATATGTTTATTGATGATCTGAATGAGGGGATCGAGTGCTCCCTCAGTAAGTTTGCAGATGACACCACATTGGGTGGGAGTGTTGATCTGCTGGAGGGCAGGAGGGCTCTGCAGAGGGATCTGGGCAGGATGCATCAACAGGTTGAGGTCAACTGTATGAGATTTAATAAGGCCAAGTCCTGCACTTGGGTCACAACAACCCCATGCAATGCTACAGGCTCGGGGAGGAGTGGCTGGAGAGCTGCCCAGAGGAAAAGGACTTGGAGCTGCTGGTTGATAGCCTGGCTGAACATAAGCCATCAGTGTGCCCAGGCGGCCAAGAAGGCCAACAGCGTCCTGGCCTGTATCAGAAATAGTGTGGCCAGCAGGAGTAAGGAAGTGATTGTACCCCTGTACTCAGCACTGGTGAGGCCTCACCTTGAATCCTGTGTTCAGTTTTGGACCCCTCACTACAAGAAGGATGTTGAGGTGCTTGAGTGTCTCCAAAGAAGGGCAACAAAGCTGGTGAGGGGTCTGGAGCACAAGTCCTATGAGGAACAGCTGAGGAAACTGGGGCTGTTCAGTCTGGAGAAGAGGAGGCTGAGGGGAGACCTTATCGCTCTCTACAACTGCCTGAAAGGGGGTTGTGGAGAGGTGGGTGTTGGTCTCTTCTCCCAAGTAACCAGCAATAAGACAAAAGGAAATGGCCTCGAGTTGTACCAGGGGAGGTTTAGATTGGATATTAGGAAAAATTTCTTTATGGAGATAGTGGTCAAGCATTGGAACAGGTTGCCCAGGGAGGTGGTGGAGTCGCCATCTCTGGAAGTATTCAAAAAACATGTAGATGTGGCGCTTTGGGAAATGGTTTAGGGGACGTGGTGGTATAGGGTTAACGGTTTTGACTTCATGATCTTGAAGATCCTTTCCAACCTTAATGTTTCTGTTATTTTGTGATTCTGTAAAGAATGATAACTACTATGATTGTTACAGTAGTTAAGTTTTATCTAACTGAAAACTCAAAAGTTAGCTGCTTATCTTTAGGGAAAACGATGTGTACAAAGTGCACTTGGCCCACTGAATGGTCTTTAGCAAGATCATTGATACCTACACCTTATAGCCAAATTGACAAGATATGGACTGGATGAGTGGATGATAAGGTGAATAGAAAATTAGCTGGACTGTCAGGCTGAAATGGTAGTAATCAACAGCACAAAGTGCACTTGGCAGTCGGTTGACTCATGGCATCCCTCAGGGATCTCTACTGGCCAAAATAATTTAATGTGTTTATTAATGATCTGAATGGTGGGATAGGGTGGGTAGAGTACACTCTCTTGGAGTTCATGGAAGATATTTAATTGGGAGGAGAGATTGATACACTGGCCATCAGGGCTTCTATATGAAGGTACCTCAAGAAGCTGAAAAAATCTCATGAAATTCAGCAAAGGCAAATACAAAGGTTGTTCCAGAAAATGTCCTTGTGATCCTGGAGGACAAATAAAGCCAGTCACATTTTGAGGTGAAGACACCAGCTGAAACGAAGTGATTTATTCCCCTCTTTTTGACATTGATGGAACTGCACTTGGAGTATTACATCCAGCTTCAGGTGCCCATATACCAGAAACACTGGATGTACTAGAGCAAGTCCAGCAAAGGCCATGAGCCTTTGTATGACAAACATAAAACGCTCCACCTCAGGGAGCTGGAGCACATGACAAATGAGGAGAAGCTCAGACAGCTGGGCCTGTTCAATTTTGAGAAGACCAAGCCAAGGAGAGACTGCTGTCTATAACTTCCTAATGTGAGAGTAGAGAAAAGAAAAAGCAAGGTGCTTTCAGATATGTAAAGTGGAAAGGGGCATCACACATGACAATGATGGCAGAAGTTGCAATACAGAAAATTCCAACTCAACACAAGGAAATAAATTTTTATCATGAAGATGGTCAAACACTGGAACAGGTTGCCTGAAAAGACTTCGTAATCTCCATCCCTGTAGATACTCAAAAAATCCTAAACGTCTTGCACTAAATGGATGAGAAGCAGAAGGCTAAACAAGATGACCTCTGGAGACCTCTTCCAAGCTATATGATTCTGTGTGTATATCATGCATATGAATAATTCACACAAAAATCTGACACTGAAATGCAGCAAATTACTGTCAGTGGACGCCAAACACTGCCCCATAATCTGAATACCATCAGGTCCCAGGCCATATACATTCAATACAAAAGAAGGGCCAAAGGAGAAGTGAGTCTGCTGGATTACACTTTCCAACAAAAACTTGTTTCCCTTTTAAGAATGTATGCACTATCACTGGGTGAGAGATAGGGGGAACAACCAAAAAAACCCACCCAACTCTCATTAATTAATACCAAACTGTAAAATTGGATGAGATACTTTTAAAACTAAAGGAATGGTACAAAAGCTCTGTAAGATTTTTAACACATTAACATGGTGTGAAAAGGATTTACACTAACAGCGTTGACAATAAAGACAACTGATATAGCTATGGATAGTATGTATGGCTTACTTCCTAGTTTTAATCTTGGAACTGCCACCACTGTTTCTCCGTGTCTGATGAGTACTGCTTATCCTGTTGGAAACATTATATCTGTTGCTCCTCAATGACTTGAATCAGTTCCAATGCTAGCATATAATCCTCTCTCCATTTACAATTCTTTTGCCCTAATCAAAGTATTTTCCAATATCCAGGAAATTTTGCATTCTCTGATTTGCCATCAACAATAAACCATAGGAGAAAGGCTGCTGCCAAGAACAAAGAATATAAAGCTAAAAATAGGCAAATGATTTCTGCCTTTTCCAGAACCATTTGAGCAAAATTTATTCACTATGTACTTTATTCACTTGCATTTTATTCACTATGGCAGCCAATTCGACACAAAATGACAAGACTGTGTTATAAATATTCTTCCTGCGAAGATAAGTTTATCTCAATGCCCTACAACCTGTAAGTAAAAATCCAAGATTTTTGAGGCACTGTTCAGTACTGCTTATTTAGAGAATGAGCATCTATAGAACTGTGAATATAACTTGGCTAAACAAGAGCAATAGATTGGCAGCTGATAAACCAGCTAGGTTAACCTTGCTATAACCAATGAATCTTGCTGTGTATTTAAAAATTATCATCCAACTCCTGAAATATGTTACCATTTCCTCATATACTAATGTAACCTTCCTCTCAGAGGAAGGTTATTGCCATTCTTTTTCCTAATCAGAACAACTGTTCTTTTCCTGATATAGTGGCTTGTCACTTAGACCAGTATACTGAAAATGTAATTTAACTAAGCAGTAATGATTCTTCTTTTAACTAAGCCATGATTTTCCTGCTTCACTTCCATCTTGGCTGGGCTCAATTCTTTAACTATATAAGAGTATGAAAACATAACTGCCAAACTAGATCAGACCAAAGTTTCATTACCCTAATAATATTCAACAACAGATGCCTAAGGAAGAACACAAGAAAAAGAACAAACACAAAGCAGCTGAGCAGCTTGGATCTCTCTGGATCCTCTGAGCAGCAAAGGATCTCTCAACCAGTGACTGTGACTTTGTATTAAATAGCCTTTGAAAGATTATTCTTCCAGGAACTTCTTTGACTGTTTTTTGAACTTCAGTGAATATTAAGTTTCTGCAGTATCCCACGGGAAAAAGTTCCACAGCATGGCAAACAATACAAGGTTTAAAATGTCTGACCTTTGTAAAGGTATAGCTCTCAAACACCTCATTGCTGACTCTTAGATAGGGCTGCATATTCAGAAAATGTATTCTAGAGTTGAATCCTACTTCAGAGCTTTAGTTGTTGATCCACTGCTACCAGCGAATTGCAATATACAAATGAGGTGAAGACAGTAAAAACCAGGAACCTCTTAACCACTGTAATACAGCCTAAGGTTTTGACATTAACATCATATTTAATTTTAGGTCCAGTTCAAATAATTATCTAACTGTATCATGTTAGATCATGTAAGAGCTACTGTAAAATAGAATACAGAAAATTTGATGGTTTAGCTTACCTGGGATTTTCGCTTGGTAAAATACAGCTTCAGCACTGATGTCCTCTCTGTAGCTCATGTGGTTTTTATTAAATTTCTGCTTAATAATATTGCTGGATCAGACCCAGCATTTCCTTTATACTTTCATATTAAATGTTGTCACATTCATTCATCAGAAGCATCTAAGTTACTTAATAAACCTTTCCATAGATTCTGACTTTCTGTCATCAGAAAGTGTGGCATAGTTACTTTTCAAAGGTAAAATATTTAGACAATTTAAATGTGAGACAGGTAAGATTTTTTTATGGACCAATCACTTTTCTGGAAATAAAGGTGTATTTAAAGATTGACTAGAATTGTCTCTAACAGTTAAGCTTGTATTGAAATGAAGGGAAATAACTATGTAATTTTCTTCCTTCTCTCTCTTCCTAATCAAATGAAAATGAAGAAATATACAGATGGGGGAAGAAGAAGGAAGGGGGGTACATTTAGAGTGATGATGTTTGTCTTACCAAGTAACCATTAAGCATGATGGAGCCCTGCTTCCCTGGAGATGGCTGAACACCTGCCTGCCCATGGGAAGTGATGAATTAATTTCTTGTTTTGCTTTGCTTGTGCATGTGGCATTTGCTTTGCCTATTAAACTGTCTTTATCTGAACCCATGAGTTTTTTCACTTTTATCCTTCCGATTATCTCCTCCATCCCATCGGCGGGGGGAGTGAGCAAGCAGCTCCATGGTGCTTAGCTACTGGCTGGTGCTAAACCATGAGAAATGCTCATGTATACTATAGGGCAGACTTTTTCTGAGAAAAATATACTTAGTTCATCCAAACTGGTACTGTAAGATACTTCTGTGCTATGTTTTGTTGCTTACATTCAGGCTTGAATTCTAAATGTGTTTTGTCCACCCAGTCAATAGGACAGTTTGCACCTTAATTTTTCTCTCAGGGAACTGAAAGTTTACCCAGACCTGTTTAAAATTTTGAGTTAAAATGTACACATGGATAATAAAATTCAAACTTTAGCCAGAAGTATGGATCAGAAAACCACAGTGGAGGGTGGTTTCATGTAGCGATTCAGTTCCTCTCTTCTGAATCTCTAACTAATTCCAGAAGGTATCTAAAATCAACAGTAAATGTTTTAAAATACAGGAGTCTCTAAGTGTCAGGTTAGAAACACTTCAGTCTAGAGAAATAGATGCACATTTTGCACTCAGACTCTCATTGGATATAAACAGAAGACATCCATGGAACAGTGATAAGAACCACAACTTCTTAGCTTAGAAGTTATTCTAACAGAAAAAATATGCATCGGGTCCCACCAGCTAATCCACTGTTCATCCTCTGACAGTAGGCAGGAACTAATGCTGTGGGGAAAGCATGTGAAACAGGAAAAGTATAGGATGATCATGTCATTAGTACAATCTCTGAGTTGCTTTCAATTAGTAGTCAAGAAGCTTCCTGATCCTTATGTTGCACCTGAACGATCATGTGAGTTTTCTTGATCACTTCAACCTTACTTTTACTTTCCTGCCTACCGTAGGAGCCTAGCTTCAAAAGAACAAATGAAGTTCCTTCATCTAAGTACCCTATACCTTTGTGAATAAGGTTCTATTATGTGAGACAGAAATCTAGCTATTCCACTTTGGGGGAAGGTGGGTTAATCCTTTGGTTATTCTGCCAAAGAACAGGTTCTTGTCCAATCTTAAAAACAGCTTATTGTTCTGAACACTGACTGGATGAGTGCACCGACTGTGAAACATGAGTGAATGTTCCATTCAAACAAGCAGTTCACTGACAAAATATATTTGAATAATGGTATTATGACTCAACTAAAGTTGTTTTAAAGATCATTATTTTAAGGCAGGTTGCCAATTAAGGTTCTCTGTGTCATCCTCTGCTCCTAAAGATACTCAATCCTCTTCTAGGTGTTATTGAAGCAGTCTCAGGTAAAAACAGAAAGATAGGTATCTAATTTTAAAAAGGCATTTTTTCACATCTGTGTTTGTAATTGATATGAATACCTCTGGAATTATTTACTGAAAAGAATGTTTATTTTTAGAAAATTATTAAATATAGAAAAAATAGCTTTAGAAGACGGTCTCCTGAAAATTTCTCTCATTTAGATTCTGACAAATGAGGCTTTTAGAAAAATAGTACATAATATATATTTTCTCTTAAAAGGTTAGACAGTTTTAAATATTAACCATTTTATTTTGCCTTTCAGATTTTCAAGAATGTTTATATTTTTAATAACTGATTTTTCAGTTAAATTGCTTGATGTAAAAAAAAAAAAAAACCAAAAGCAGAAAGGGATAATGAACAGGTACAACATCACAGAAAATAAGTAAAATAAACTACAAACAATTAATGATGAGAAGTATGCATAAGGTGAAACCATTGTAAATAGAGCAACATTCTATGAAGTCAGTATGGCTATGCATATTTCCGAAATTAAATGGTACTAGTAACATTCCCAGGCATTAAACTTAATTGTCTATATCGTAAAGTTGTTAGAATGGTCCTTTACATGATTTTGACACAAGCCAGCTAGTCCTATCCCAAAGATTTCCTGAATATGTTTCAGAAGCTTGTGTGGGCCAGGAACTATTCAGTAACAGGTAGCCTGTATACAACCACCTTTGTTTAGAAACTGGAAGATTAATAGTATGAAATTTCATAATAGTAAGAAATTTCATAATAGTATGAAATATCAATGTCAGATACCTTCAGAGTCAGAAAGCAGTCTTGAGCATGGTTTAAAACAAAACAAAACAAAACAAAATTAAAAACCCTTCAGATGTGTCTCTGGCATCTAGCTTGCAGACTTTTGGTCTTTGTAAGATCTGACACCAAACCAAATATCCAGCTCCCAGATCTCTTCTGCTCACTACATGCAGTCTCAATTTCAGTAGTGGATAACCTTACCTGCATTCCTCCCCTCACATGCACACACAGAGTAATAAGCATATTCACACAGAAGAGAAAGTTAGATATAAAGTTTAATGAGAAGATAGGAGAAACTCTGTGTACTGATCAACTGCCAGATTACAATTTACTGACTCCTTTTATTCCTCTCCCTCCGTTTTCCCAAACCTGATTTATCTTGGTTTTTCCCCTCCCCTAACCCTTTCCCTAGACAACACGTGACAAATACTGTACAACCCCAAGAGATCGGTTCCAAAATTACACCCTCCCCCAGATACCTCATGGTAAGTGCTATACGTTTTAAGTAACAGTCACCCTTAGTTTGAATAGCATTCTGGAGGCAGTTTCTTCTACTGAATCATCTTAGTGGGTTTTGCAACAGGGACAATAACTTAATCATTCACCTTGATGGTTTTAGGATTAGTTGATTGTGATTATTATCAGGGTTCCTCACCTTGTCATTATGTCTGACACCGCTTGGTCGTTGGGTTTTTGTTTGTTTTTTGAATAGTCATTAGCTAGACATCCTAATGTTAATCTCTGCAGTTAGATGTTGGAAAAATCCTGACAATAAAACATAAAACAAACAACCAAACTAAACATTTTACCGTGCCTATCATAAGCCCCAAATGCATGGATATATTTATGTTTTCTGGAGTACAGGTCTGAAAACTCTTGATAAAGTGAAACAGAAATGAATAGTCAGTTACTTCATTAAATATATTAAGACCTAGATTACACAGTAAATTATACACTTTTTCCTTATGTACATACAATAGTACAAAAGGCACACAGACACAATGAAAAAATAAAAATTTTACAGAGTAATATTTCTGTTAGTAAAGCACTAGAGTATAATAAAAATCTCCTGACTACTAATGAACAGGATCATTTCCTTTCCGTAACTACTTTCAAGTGTTGCCTTCCCTGTTAAAAAAGTGTATTGATAATTTGAATCAACTATCTTAAGGAATATTGTAACGAAGACAAACCAGACTGTAGCTTACACATATGATACCCGTTTCAAATAAATATGATGTTCCAATATAATTGACTTACAAATTTAATTGTACTATAATGACAAAACACAGTTGATTTGTAAATCATAATTACATTTCTAAAGAAAATAAATTCAGTTTTATCACACTTTTTACATGTGGATATTCTGATGACCCTGAGACTTTTTTCAATTTTAGTTCAAGTTTATTCTGCAACATGTTTTCATTCTGCAATTTGCAACTTTCTGACATACAGAAACTACAGATGAAAAAAGACATTTTTACTTCTCTTTGGTATAAGATTCCAACATTCTTCTGTGTATTTATGGATTTGAGAACAAATTCACATTATTTCTGAAATTCTGTGAAATTACTTTTCCCTATGGGAAACTTTGGTATCAGTTCTCCTCCATGACTGACTAATCAACCATGGAGATTATGATGGTGGCAGAAAAAAATATTGCATGTTTGCTGGAAGACTCCGAAAAAAACCTGAAATTATTATCTGTGTCTCAGAGATAATAGCATCCAAACAATTTCACTTGCAGAATCAGTATACCTATCAGTGTTCTGTTCCCCAGTGGATAAAGTCTAACCCTATAACATTGTTTCGTCTTGAAGGATCCAGGTAAATCAATTGCCTGGGTTTTTTTGTTTGTTCGTTTTTTGTTGTTTTTTTTTTTTTTTAATGACCACAAATCTACCCTATGTTGCCTCTTAACAACATAGCAATTGTATTTGGCGTTATGGGCATTGTTTCTCTTGTTACTTCAGTACTTTAGCTTA
Organism: Phaethon lepturus; assembly: GCF_000687285.1. Classification (NCBI taxonomy): domain Eukaryota; kingdom Metazoa; phylum Chordata; class Aves; order Phaethontiformes; family Phaethontidae; genus Phaethon; species Phaethon lepturus. The sequence goes on from NW_010521025.1 coordinate 41,087, forward strand.
TTTAAATATTTTATACCACTTCATTTTGAAACATGTAGAATCACATAGTGTTTTTTTCTAGTCACTAAATACTAATCATAATTTTATATTATTGATTAGCAGACTTTAACTAGAGAGAGAGAGAAAGAAAAAGAAAAAAATTATCTCAAGTGTGTGGTTTGTGTTGGCTTCACAGAAGTTAATCTCTAGGGAAGTCAGTTCTTTGACATTTGAACACTGAAGAACGTGTTCATCAATGCTGTATAACTGAAACTAGAAATATCAGTTTCCTACCAGCCTCCTAAATCTAAGGTTCTTGATGTGCATTCTACCTTAATTAGCCCCATAGACACTAAGGCACAGGGTATGCTTGGGCATACAGGGTCCTACCTACTCTAAAGAAAAACTCTCTGCACAGAGAATATTTACAGCTCTTATTTACAGGTCTGCTGGTTTTGTGGACAAAGTCATGCAAATTCTTTATGAGGATATTCTCAGTGCATTCCTAAAAACACTGTGAGACATAGTCAGTAACCCTGATGTTATAGAAACATTGATGGACTAATGTAATGTAATGAATGTAATAATTTTCCCTTGAATTTTCTTTCATAACTTTGAAGAAGCAAGAGACCAGATCTACATAACTTAATCAAATAAACAGTGTCTCCTCAATAGCTGATTAATAGATATAGTCAGAATGACATAAGTCTTATTGTCTGAAGTCATTTTTTTTCATACTATTAGCTGGCTAAAACACTTTTCTATATCTTGTAATTTTAAAAAGAAAATGTGATTTAAAAATGTCTTCTCTGTCAAAGCATTAGCATACTTTTATACATTGTTTTGCAAGTGGAAAAAAGGAAGGACAGCAGACTCAAGCATAATTTCTATTAATTTAAGAAGAATAAAGTTTAACACTGAACAAAGTTCTTCAACACTAAAAACATTCTTAGAAATTAAAATCTGAAATTTTCAACACACTTTAATGTTTCAAACTTTTATTGACATTCTATTGGAATTACTTATTCTGCCTTTTGGTCCTTTGAAAACCCAGCTACGTTTTGCAAAACTTTGTCACCAGCTTCACGTTCGGCTGGATGCAGGCAGAATCATGATGGAGTTTTGAAAAATAGATTTCTTTGACAGATACTCTATAAACACCTTAGAAATAATTTTATAAAGGTGGAAGTATGCTTAGTAAGTTATACGTTGTTAATGCCCTTAATCTTTCCTTATTTCTTTGTGCTGGATATTGATGCTGTGGACTATGACCATTTTATTTGATGTGCTAAGTCTACTGTAAGGTACTAGAAGCCTTGGAGGATAAGGAGTGTGTGAAGGAAAACAGTAAATTATATGTGATCTTTGTGATCCAACACATATATCGACTGTATGTGACTGTGCTGCATATCAATGCAAAGCATGGATCTATTCTGTCAGTTATGAAAGAATAAAACTTAGGAACTATAATTTCTTTTTATTAAAAGCTGTTTCTCTTTTGATTTACTTTATTTCATTTTGTTTTCCTTCTCAGTATACAACTGGCTTACATTTTGACTTTGTAACATCTAATTTAAGTATTGGCGATATTCTGAACTCCATTTGTTCATAGGTAGATGATAAGCAGGTACAAGAAAGACAAATATCTGGAGTCTCAGAATAGCAGCTGAATAAAAATATGCTGTGTACTGCTGTACAGTGATCCAGGGCAAGGCTTTAACATGATAATCAGACTGAATAAGGCCAGCTTAAAACCAGTAACAGAGTAAACGGTGTGTTAGGATAATAGGGTGCTGACAGGATGGATGCCCTGAAGCTGAATCTCTCTTCTATTCCTGGAAGATTTTGTAATGGAGAATTAAGCGTTGTCTACCTCAGGCTTACTCAGTCAGAATGTATTTCTGCAGATGAAGTTGCTGATATGACAAGTAAAGGCAGAGGGATAAGTCTTATAAAGCCTTAGTGCTTGCAGGCATGAGTCCCTGAACATCGAGCAGGCAGGGTCAGTGCTGTATCCTCTAGACAGCAAAAAATAGAAAAGACGATGTAGGTATAGAACAATAGTTGACAGAAAAATAAGTCAGGCATTATACTGTAGGGTCTGGTGTTACTATTGAGAAATTAGTCCCTTAGAGGTCTGCAAGGAAGAACATCAATACACAAACCTGCTAAGTCTTTGGAAAGCATAGTACATTGGAAAAATGTACAGCAAAAAAAGGTAGTTGGTAGATTCATTACTATACAAGGGTTCACTCACTAATAACAGGGCTAATAATCAACAGAAGACAAGTAAATGGCAAATCAGAAAAAGCAAACAGTAAAGATGACACTTAGTTACATGTCTTTTAAAATTTCCTGTGTGCATCTCACACACACAAGCCAAAAGCAGGCCTCTCCAGGCAAAATGTTTTTTAAAAGTTTTAATTTAACAGAATACAACTTTATAAACATACTCCTATTGCAAAACAGGTAGGATTCAGTGATTCAGCTGATCTTATAAATCAGCTTTTTCTCTGTGCTTGTTGACAAGCTGGAAATTAATAAGGGTTTAATATAAAAAAATAGAAGGGAACGAAATAAATAATATGAACATTATTTTACACTAATATATCTTTACTGCTTGCTAGAAGTAACTTTACAATTTTTAAGTAAACAGTTCCATGAATGGTGGAACCAATGATGTATGATTTTATGGATCAGCAATTATCTGGTGACTAGCTTTGTGTCTAAGAAGGTGCAAACTTCAATCAAGAGACAGTAACTGATTACTAATATTGGGGTAATTTTAAGAGGTGCCTCTGTTGGTTCTTTGTTGTCTAGTGGTGACAATGCTTACACTGTTTTCTTCACCATAATCAGAACATACTCAGAGTATCTTACCCACACTTTGTCATTTATATTCATGAAATATGCAAAAATAAAATTACCATGTATAATCATATATTTAAGTAAATTTTATAAAATCATTGGTAATTTGGTATTTAAATGCTGTCTCATACTTGCTCTCTTGCTCTCCCTCCTTCCCTCTTTCTTTCTCACACACAGAGCAATAATAGAGAATAAGGTACTTCTTTTTTTTTTTTAAACTTAAGATTAATGTATGTTCTGTGACATTCTCTTTCTTGCTTGCTTTGAGGGTCATCACAGACTTTCCCCATTCCACATAAACCAGCCAAAGTAATTTTTAGAGCATTTTGTAGGTCTTTTTTAAATTTTTTTTTTTTTTAGAAGCTACTAATTAGTCTAAAAGGATCTCTGTTATCTTTCTGTGGAGTATTGTTTTCTTCTGTAATGTTGGGATAGATAGTAACCTGAGTTAATCCATGTCAAAAAGTGTTCTGTGAATTTATGTGCAATAATCTCATGATATTTTCCTGACTTTGGAGGGAGTTTCCTTGGGAATATTACATTTTAACCAATGGAAACACTGGTACTAAGTTTCATCTGTCCAGCAACACTTAAGTCTTTAAGCTGCTGTGGGTAAGTGTCTGTACCTTCCCCAAACTGGGTGTGCATAGGGAGTGTGGGTGTGTAGTCACTGGCAAACTCCAAGCCAGACCAGCAATGGAGCAGGAGACCCCAGGTCCAAGGAAGGGCAAAAGGTGGGCAAAGGGTCTGTGCTGGTATTTGGGGGGACCTGTGAATGTGGGGTGCCTGTAAGATGAGTCTGTGAGTTCTGAGTGTTTGCTAGTGAGCATCAAGCTGGACCAGCCAGTGAGTTGGGGTCCTGTGGAGCCTTGTTAGTGTCTTCTGTGTGTATATGTGTGTGTGTCTATGTCTGGAATACATGCTCAGCTTCACTACTGCTTGAACCTGCAGAGGGGAAAGCAGCAACTGCATCCCTCAGCCTGGGCAAAGACCCCCGGTCCTCAAGCACCGGGTCTGGGCTTCAGCATCCAGGCAGGAAGAATTCCTCCTGCTGTTGTAGGCAGCAACTGCTCCTAATATCCCTTAACACTCAGGTTATGGGGAACATTTAAGAAAGTATTTTTTTGCTGTGGCTATGGATACCATCCCTTAAACTGTAAAACTAATTATCTGTTATTTTCCCGCTAATTATAAAACTATAATATGAATATAATTTTTTCTAAGTACAAGGTCTTTTATGCTTGGTGAGTTCATTTTTACTTACATATACAGTCAATATTAGCCTCTGCTTTCATCTGTAAAACTTCATGTATCGCTTGTTGTTTCCTGGTTATTCTGGCTAGTAACCTCAGTTCTTAACAGTCCAATTTACTCCCAAAGTGGTACAAGAAGTCATGGATGTGAGAATTAATAGTTGCCTAGAAGCAATTGTTTCAATTTAATTTGGATTTCAGGAGTTCAGTAAGACTTTTCTTGGAGTGTAACATATTTTATCTTTTTAATATAAATATTGCTAAAGGAATTATATTCAGAAATGCTGAACTGTTATGCGACTCTGAACTGACTATAGCTTTGAAGTGGATGTTCCTGGGCCATTCTACAGTTAGATCCCCAAAGGAAGGCTAAAAGACTTTTACATTAAAAAGTCAAGTTTTATTAAAATAAAAGAATACTTAACTGCTTTAAAACAATCTCAAAGCACCAGGAAGGAAAGAATAAAAAAGAATAAGGGGTTGTATACTGTTCTCTTAAACATTGTATATGGCCCTTGTTGTTGAGTCTTTGCATCCAGATATTGCTTTTGTTAACCTGACTTTTCTAATTGCAGCAACTCTGCACAGTCCCCTAAACTCTTTTTTCATCTCTGAAGCATAGCTATTTGCTGTTTTCTTTACTTAATAGTTTCTCAGTCTTTGCATCATCTAAAACATCCAACTCTTTCCTGAGACTTCTTTCTGCTTTTCACACAGTAGTCATTTGAACTTCCTCCTCCCTATGTACAGTATCTTGGCATGATAATGTATAATCTCCTGTATCCATTCCCACTTTTTGCATTTAACCATGTAGATAGACATTATAGGCGGTAGGAATCCACTCTACATAATCAATTAAATGTCAAGAGCTGTTCGGCTAAGTAAAATGGTTAACTAATATCAGGTTAGTTGAATAATTATTTATGCTCTACCAATGGTATTCATTGATGTCCATTGATTGTAATGAAAGTTTATATTTTATATAAATGTCTTAGTTTAGCTCACCTCCAGACCAAATGTAAGCACTTGCTCTATCCCATGAAACCCCCCTCTCAGCTGAGAAAGGAAAATCGGGAAAAAAGGAAAGTCATGGGTTCAAATGGGTTGAAACAGAAACAGATTCAATAGAAAGATAAAATTAATATTAATATCAAAGTAATATAAAGCAGAGAGAGTTATACTCAGCCCAGATAGTGGTTGTGAGCTGTGCGCTCCCAACAGCAAACGCTGGTTGGCGGACATTACAGGCAGCATAGATCCAGTGGAGGGAGAGCCGGCCTCGGGAGCAGAGTGATGGGCAAGACCCTTCGAGGATGGCAGCTACTGAGGGAGAGAGGGATTCCCAGCAGACTCCCTAATTTACAGTGAGCGTGACATTTGTGGTATAGAATACTTCTGTCAGCCAGCCTGGGTCAGCTGTCTTGGTCTCTGTTCCTCCCAGCTTTAGCACCTGGCTATCTCAGGACTGTTTGAGGCCTTGATCACTATAGAAACCCACATACCATAGCTGGCCATGGACAAAAACAGTGTGTCTTACCAATTTTGTTCTCACAGTAATAGGTGCTGTAGTCTTCTTAGAAATGCAGCTTTCCTAAACGGAAAACTGACTTTATGATTCTACCTCAGCAAAACCAGGACAATAAATGTTGTCACTGAGATGAGATAGATACTTAAATTTGAGTTTCTGAAACTGTGAGCTGAATTCCACTCAGAATTTCCTGTTGGAAAATTCCCTTAGTGAAGTTAGAAAGTAGTCTTGGATGATGAATGTTTTCTTCAACGTATCCACATAAAAATATCTCTACAAAATTTGAATTTTCAGTGCTTTGTATCCTCTGTGCTTACTATATACGTTGATGTGTAATTGAATTAAAGACCTACTGTAACCTGTTCACAACAGAAGGTGGCTATTTTGTAACCAGCTCATCAGTCAGAAGTTAGTCCATGGTATGCATGTCGGTACCTTTGCATGTTTTTCACTAATATGAAAAAAAACCTATGGCTCCATTAGATTGTGATTTCATGCTCACTTTAATGTGACATAAGTTCAGACTGAAATAAATTGAACGTGTCTAACTTTCCCTAAATTTGTTTCCATTGCCTCTCTCAGTTAAGCCCCACATAGCCAGGCACTCACTCCACCACAGTGGGGTGGAAAAGAGAACTGGCAGGGTAAAAGTGAGAAAAATTGTGTGTTGATATAAAAGCAGGTAAACCAAAAACCACACACGCAAGCAAAGCAAAACAAGGAATTCATTCACTGCTTCCCATCAGCACGCAGGTGTTCAGCCACCTCCAGGAAAGCAGAGATCTCTCACTCTTAATGGTTACTCAGGAAGACAAACACTGTAACTCCAAATGTTCCTCCTTCCTCCTTCTTCCCTCAGCTTTTATTGCTGAGCACCATGCCATGTAGTATGGAATATCCCTTTGGTCAGTTTGGGTCAGCTGTCCTGTCTGTGTCCCCATTCAGCATCTTGCACACCATCCAGCCTACTCACTGGTGGGGTGCTGTGAGGAAGCAGAAAAGGCCTTGACACTCTACTAAGCACAGTTCAGAAATAGCTAAAACTTCTCTATATTATCAACACTCTTTTGGCCAAATCCAAAACACAGCATGGTAGGAGTTAATATGAAAAAGAATGAACTCTACCCCTGCCAAAACCAGTACAATTTCAATCCTTTGTTAGTGTCATTGTAATTTGAGACACGATTTATTGTATGGTATGTTTTGTTTAAGGACTAAGATTTTAAAACTGTTTGTTTGTGAGTAAAACAATTAGCTTTTAAACTGAGCATCTCGGATTTGCTCTTTGAACCTTTTTCTATTCAGAGATACAGACTTACGTTCTTTTATTACCCAAACTGGGGACTCTTACTGTCTTGTCTCTCCCTTTCCTTTTTATAAATAATTTTTATTTACAATTGTGAAAATGTCCTCTTGAAATATATTTATCATGTATGTTATTTAAATGAAGTCTAGTATTCCTATGATGCTGTGACTATATCAAACAATTTGGACTTGCTTATTGTGGTATTCTTCACATTGTCTAACTCTTTTTTACAGTTCTTGCTTTCCACACAAGAATTTTGCTAAAAATATGAATAATTTATACAATCTAATAGCAGGTTCCATGCTAAACTGTCACTGCCTCAAACTATGCTGACTTCAGAATGTGTTAGGCTTGATATGGTTGTCCTCCACAGTTGTACATAAAGATCCTTTTAATGAGATGTGGCATGGACAAAAGTGGTTGTTTTGATTACTGTGCATAATTTCCAGGTACAGTCATTTGAGACAGGTATGTCTCAGGTATATTTCTTAGCATATTTCATTTTACATTTCACCTTTAATAATAATGAAGCTGTTAACTTCCTGAAAATAACGATTATATGACAGTAATCTGTTAGAAGGTTTTATTCAACAAAGAATAATGCCTCCTCAGGCTTGAGTTAACTCAAGATCATAATGCAGATTTTAATTTACCGTTACCTGTGTTAAGTTTTTTTCACTTTAATGGCAGAATTAGAAAAAGACAGAGGGAAAACAACAATTTTTTGTAGAACTTTAGTAAGACTAAAGTCTTTAATTTCAATTAAATCACTGTAATTAAATTTACAGTATTACAAAAGAAAAAAATCGTTCTAGAGAGTTACTATATTTTAAAACCTTGTAGGAAAACAAAACCACATTTTCTATACTTTCCTACACTTCCCTGTCTTTTTGTTTTTTTTGTTGTTCCTTTGTTTTTTCCCAAATTTTGCCAAACTTATTACAGTATTTTTGCTCTCTTCTTGTGCAGCAATACAAAAGCCCCCATATATTGGACTTCTCTACTGTCCATGTAACCTGTTGAAATTGGTAAAAGAATCCTGCTTTTTTTTGGAGACTGCAATACTAACTGCCAGCAATGTAAAGACATGATATTCGTGTTGCAGTACAAAAAATATAAATGTATCATGCATAATTCAAAATTATCTACTCCGTGAATGACGAGTATATCAAAAGGTTCTGATTGCTCTCCTGTTAGAATAGGAGAAATTCAAATTGTTGGCTGATACTTTGTCAAGGGTTCAATGTCTAAGACAGACAGTACAACTGAAATGTAAGTTATAGTAATTTTAGACTACATTTAAGGCAGAAGATTATATACTTACACTGATCCACACATAATTCCTGGGACATATTCTCTTTCAGTCTCTCAGAAATTCTAAAAAAAATAATTATAACTAAAGATGCGTTCAAATATTTTCCTGAAATATCAGGAGTTGTGTGACCAAGGATGTTCTGAGGTAAAAATGAAAATATAAAGTGTGCACAAGAGACAGAAGTATACAAAATTGCAGGCAATTTTCACTTGCATTAATCTAAGATGGCATCTATTACTGCTGCAGCTCTGCTGTTGGCTGATAAGAGGGTTGCTGTGACCTTATAAGCTAAAGTACTCAAGTCAAAATGGAGCAAGTATATTGAATTTTCTTTAAGTAGGTGATACTAAAACTTACCTAGGCAAGATTCCTACTTGTGTTAGGAAATTTATCGGCATCTTAGCTGATAAAGTGATCTCTGACCATCAGTGGTGTTTATTTTCAGTGCTTTTTTGTACTTTGCACCTTGCTCCTAGTTATTGTTTTCTATCTTAAAGGCAATTTCTTATTATGAGCTTTGTCCTTCTGATATAAATGTGAAATTATTTACCTTTTTTCCCTTCTTAGTACAAATGACCTAGATAAACACTAACAGTAAGTTAACCATTTATTGGAAATGCTCCAGTTTTCAGAATTCCTTAGTTCTTTACATATTCCTGCCTCACAACACTTTTTTAAGGGACAGTGGTTATTTCTATCTTTGAAAGGAGAGGCACTGGTTTCAAACAGCTGAGGAGCTAGTCCTCTGTATGTTGTTTTTTTTTTCTTTATTTCTTTAAGATCGTGTATCTATATCGATATGCACATCTATATCTGTGTTTATGTCTATGTCTATACCTATATCTATATCTATCTGTCTATAGCCATATCTGTATATCTACAGTGATGTATGCACACAAAGACAAAAAGGAAAATTTTATTTCTATGCAAAATTATGTTTAAACATTAAATGGTATTTTTATGCCATATTTTTATGGTTTACATAAATATTATATAAAATCAATCTCTGTATATTCATTACTTTCATTCCTATCATAAATAACCTCATAGTGCCAGGTTAGACTTGCAAGCCTTATCTCTGAACAAGGAACAAAATCCATACGCTTATTATTGCAGAGGGTTTTCAAAGGTCGTAATGTTGGTTACTTGATCAGATGCTTGCCACCAGAGAGAGAAAGTTTCCATATATCTGCATTACTTCGTCTTCAAAGGGTGAGCAAAAAAATCTAAACAAGAGTAGCTAAGCACCCAGTGTGCACAGACTGCCAGTTATGTTGAGTCATAACACACTTTGTTGCCTTTGAGTCATCTTGAAATTGAAAGCCCACACTGAAATTGGGCCACAGTGGGAGGCAATACAGTTTACTTTGAGATGCCTGATCCCTACTAGTAATTCCAAATAGACTGAATAGACACTTGTAGAATGAGGAGAGTAATGGTACCACACAGACATTAATCATCGTCTGGATGAAATGTTGCTTAGGTAGATGCATTTTTTGTACTTCTCTGTCTACACTAGAAATGCAAATATAACGTGGAGGAACCTGACTCTACTAGCTGCCCTTTGTCTTCAGATCAGGTAGAACAGAGAAGGAAAGCTCCTTAGTGATATCTGTTCCTACAGAAAATCCCCAGGCTCTCCTGAAGGCAAGAACTGCAGCATGATGAGTTGTTGCAGAATTACTTTTCCTTCCTTGGATAACATTTGTGTATTTGTTGTTCCCCCAAGACCTCCCCCCCCCCCCCAAACTCTGTTAAAAAAAAGTGGTTTAAAAAAAAAAAAAAAAAAGATAATTTCATTCTATTCAATATGATTCTGTAAAACTTCCAAGGGTTTGAACATATTTTAAAATTCTCACCCGTCATCCATGGGCAAATTGCATGTGCATAGCTGGAATGCTAATGTCAGAAGATAGGATTAAAAAAAAATAAATTTAAGCATATAAACCCTTTTTAATGTCACTTTTAAACCCTGAAAATAATAATTGCATAGGCACTGCTGTCTGGTGAATCAGAAACAGATTTACCTCTCAGAACTCCCAGGTTTTTATGAAAGACAAAAACCTTTTACAAGAGAAATCATCTCATTCTTTCAGTTATTACATTGAAAAAAGTTCTTATTCTCTATTGATTGAGGTGATATACCAGTAATTTTAGAAACTGAAGCACTTTTTAATATGAGCGAAAAATTATCTGATACTTTGAAACAGGATCAAGTATCTGGAGATGACATTGAACCATAGGGCATTCCGGAAATCCTCAACTAAGAAAGCATACAGCTGCCTGCATGAAAATCATGAAAAGCATGCAAAAATCAATAGGGAAAAGAAAGATTATGGTTAGGCTGGCATGGAACTGGACACGAGGGCATCACCAATGTAAGAGAGGCACAGGAGAAATTAAAATAATTTGCATTTTTAAAATGGTTTCTATTCCCTTCTGCCTCATCTCACTGTTTCCTAAAGTTTGTCAGTTCACTCTGCAGCATTGCTGTTACCCTCTAATTTGGTTCTCAAGTAATAGACTGAAGGATGTGATCCCTAAGGAAAAGCATTCATGAATAATTTAAAAACTCCAACTCCTTGGAATGCTTCCGTTTCTAGAGGGTCATGTCAGTAGGAACCCCACATCTGCCCCTGAACTGAGAGTTAGTCCTTAAAAGTAAGTCAAGCTGTAATGCACATCCTGGACTAGAAAATCATTTCAGCTTCTTCCCCTTTCAAATAAATTAAAAAGGATTTTGTCTGCAGCTGAAAATGTCATTATCATCAAAGTCTTATTCTGTCACAGCAGAAAAGATCAATTTCTCAGAGACACTGCAGTAGGTTGGCTGCTGTATGCAGTTCTCCTTTCCCCCAAAGCTGCAAGCAATCCTTGACAAATTCACTTTGTTTGCTTGTGAGTTAAAAATCAGGGAGGGTGAATGCTGTTGCAGAGCACTATTTAAATGTATTGCTAGAATATAGCCTCAAGTAAGAAAGGAGGCCTCTGGCAATCACTGAGAAGGAGACAAAGAATTTAACTCCCAAAGACATAGGGTGAAAAAAACAAAAAAGACAGTAAGGGGAGAAAGGAGAGCAACTCCCTTTCGTCACAAATATGAGTGTATGTGTGAGTGCACTCACACATACACAGTTGTGTTTGGAGCTTTGCAGTTTGCTGAGGGTGAAATTAAAAAAATTGAAAACTTTTTTTTTGTAAAATCTTTCAGTACTGCCAAATATTTCACCAACTTCAAAATAGTTGTCTGGTATTCTGGATGCTAATTCTTTTGCAAGAGCCCTTCTGAATTATTTCTGATTGGGAATGATTTTCAACAAACCATTGTACTTTATTGCATTCCATGAAACATTTTCATCTGGAAGGCTCCTTTTGGCACTGAAAATGTGTCTCACATTTTAGTCTGCATTATTTATACATTTAAGCTGGGATTTTCAGAAAGACCCCAGTACTTTAAGTACCCAAATCCTACTGAAACTCTAACCCTTAAGGTAAAATTCTCAGTATGTCCAGAGAAATGTTGGCCGTATTTCCTAAAGGCATGCATGGTAGCTTAAAATGTTAGGTGGGAAATTGATTTTGTAATTTTCATATCAGATGCTGAGGCTGGGAGTATTTCTGTCAGCAACTCATAGAGAAGAGTGTCTCCTTAGAGTCTGTGCAATTCCATGGTGGGACAGAACATGTTGTTGGTTTGCTGAATGACCTGGATACATCAGTCCTGGCAGTCCTTGCTGTTTAGATTTCTCCTACGTTGCCAACACAATCCATGACAACTCATGCAGTACAATGTTCAGCATCCTTGGTCTAATGATCTGTGAATATAAATTTATTTTTTTTTAAACCTATGTCAATTAAGAACCAATTAAGTCAACTGATAGACTGTGGGATACTATAATTACGTGTTTATCACAGAAGGTGATTCAACGCTGACAAATTGCCCAAAACTTGCTCTTGTTTTACAGATATTATAAGGCATTTTTAGAAAACTCCACCAATATTAAATGTATCAAATTTGAGGTGACGAATTCAGGTTATGCAATATGTGCTTACTTTTTATGAAAATTTTTATTTATCAGTTTTGCCCATCAAAGTCCTTTAAGGTAAATAAAACATACTGTGTGGCATTGTGGCATGAAAATTTCTTTTTTGTAGATGTAAGTAGTACTAGTTTTTTGCTGATAGTTCACTAACAAGCGTTGCATCATGTTAATCTATTTTATGACGTGATTACTGCAAGGTAAAACTCCATAGCTCATGTTCTAAAGCAAACAAACAAACAAAATTATTTAAGTGGTTCATAGATTTATTAGCATGTAATTGACCAGCAATCAGTGAACTATATGTTCAGGACCAATATCAGCAATACATCCCATCCTGGGAACTACAGGCCTGTCAGCCTG
>NW_010521026.1:0-456 GCF_000687285.1 Phaethon lepturus
TCGAGCCATGCAGGGTGATCCCAACATCTCTTGGCCCTCCCCGTCCCTTCCCGGGTCCCTCCCAGCAGCCTCCGCCACCGGCTTCCCCCCTGCATGCCCTGGCTCTGCCCCCCAGGCTGGCTTGGCTTTTGATGGTTTGATGATACATACTTAAAAGAGGTTTACTCTAATGTTGTTTTTCAGCTAGCTATGATAGCAGCAATGAAGGCTCTGAACACATAGAATGAAAGATCTTTTTGGTTGGTTTGTTTTGCTGTTTAATAAACTAAATGCTCAACTTGCATCTGAATCATTAAGTGATTCCTTTCTAAAAGAGTTTACCAACAATAGCAGAACCACATTTCCATCAGCACCAACTGATATGTCAGTCATCGAAGTCTCTATAGCCATCTACTGATCTTCCAAAGAGTTGGAGCTGTTGTCCAAAAGCAGAATCCGGTCCTAAAATTTTCTGGG
>NW_010521026.1:620-7190 GCF_000687285.1 Phaethon lepturus
ATAGCAGCCTAAGCAATGGATTTTCACTGATATTCTCTGTATACACAATGCATTGTTTAAACAAAATGCTTTTGTGGATGTTTTCTCAGATGCTTTTAAGCACTTTTTCCTCCCCTGTTGGAGCAGACAATGGACTAGATTTTTCTGTCTTGGGTGTAGATAAATTAACTGACTACTGGATGCCAGCTATTACTTACCGGAAACTTTTGCCATCTCATATTGAGCAACTCAAAGAATAGGAAGCTTAACAGGACTTCTAACAAATACTGAAATAGCAGAAAGTCTGCATGGAAAGTGACATTAAAACTACCATTATATTAGCATATGGGATATGCGAAGACCCCTGAAAGTATTTTCCTTTAATACTACATATTTATAATTTACAGGGCTGGGATTTATCCAGTCTTTATTGTTGTATATCAGCCCTAAAAACCTGAATAATGGGTGTCAAAAAATGTATAGGAAATCAGCTGACTTCATATACAGGCACCAAAAATTATAAGAGGCTCAGATAGAGCATCCTCCAAGTCCTTTTCCTCTGTACACTTCAGCTATAAGCGCCACAACATCATCCAAGACATGCTGACAACTGAAGTAAGGAGAGGCACAAAACTTGAAATAAGCCATGAGAATAACATTACTCCTTTAAGAGGATGAAATAGTAGCCAATAAATAGATAGAAAATCCTTCTGTTTTCCTCTAGCAGATCTAAAGGCACTGAGTACAACATTATGCAACAAAGTTATTTACCTGAGAATATTTGGTAATTATAGTCTTTTGAAATCCATTGTAAATGCAAATTGCTCCAGAGTTTTGGTTTTCCAGTGGTGCACCTATTACAACATCATTAAAGACATCCAAATCAATGTCTGCAAGTGTTGCGATCGCTGATCTGAAGTGAGCATTTTCTGACCCCTGTGGACTTCTAAGAGTTCTTGTTGATCCAAAATTCCCTTTATAAAAAGGAGAAAAAAAAAAAGAAAAAGCAAACACACAACTATCATTGCATCAGATTAGACATAGGAGCAGTATCTATGTATGTGCACTGCTTTTTGTTTTCCAATACATTCCCCTTGGACTACTCAACCCTGAATTCCTTCCCCATTCAGTTTGTCCATTCAGTTTGCATTTTGTCTCGAGTCTTGGCAAGCATTACACAGCAAAATTAAAGCATGCTATGCAAAGCACTAACAGCTAATATAACCATATGTATGAAGCTTAAATGTTCTCACTGTCCTCATCTGACTGTTTGGAAAGTTTCACAATACATTGAAAAATACAGTTTCCAGTTTTGAATTACCAGTTTTTATGCAGAGGGAATGGAAATTATGTAACTGGACATAATTCTTTGAAACAGAAATGCAATTTCCTAACTAAACTAATGCAAAAAACATGTGTCCAAATGCTAAACTACTGACTTCTCCAGTGCCAATGAAGAAAGAAAAATTGGAGATCTTTATAATATATAATTATAATAATCATATTTACACAGCTTAAATTCAACGCTCTGGCAAATATCCTTCTCAGTTATCATACTGTGCTTAAAATTTTAGAAATACCAGACAAGTTATTTACTAAAAATGGCTAGAAAAGTATAATTTGCACAACATAGACAAGTTGCACAAATCCAGGTTCTTTAAAAAAATAAAAACCTCTCATTATTCTTAACTTAGTATATTATTTAACTTTAAATAATTTTAAACTTAACGTTTGACAAAGTCTAAAAGTTGTAAGGATAGTCTTCCAATTTATTCAGTTTTCAAAACATGAAAAAAAAATCCTTCCATTTTTCTTTTCTTCCATATTTTGTGTCTAATTCCACAGCCACAAGGACCTATGTCAGTTGCCAGCAGTACCACTTCCAGCACCTCCATCTACCTTGAAATTGCCTTAGGGTACAGTTTCCTGTTACTGCAGGATGATCTGACTATGAGCTGCTGCTGAAGATGGTCCTTCCTCTCTATTTATTTGACTGCAATTTATGCAGTAAAAAGGCCATGTTCTGTTTTCTCTGATGGATAGCAGGTATTAATTTACTTTGCATATCCAGACACCCACAATTGATTGTGAGGCTGTTCAAAAGTGCCAGAGGCTTCAGGACTGTTAATACAGATATTCTGAGAACACCTACCTGTTTTAGGTCTGAATAAAAAACAGAGTCAGTCAAGCTTCAGACAAATAAGATGGTTTTGCTGACAAAAACGACAACATGAGTAATAGCAACCATCCAGTATGAAAGTCTACAAAACAATGCAGAAAACTGGCAGAAGAGCATTTATTAGAACTGTTTTGGGAATACTGTTAGGTGTTGAACAGATTTGCCAAAATTAAATGGCAAACAATTAATTAGCAAAAGCCTCGAGCTAAGTTTTTCAGAGAAACAGTCAACCTTGTGTTATATTTGTGTACAGTGCCTAAAACCAGGACCAGGGAGCTACCTAGAGCAGCAGGCCCCTGGTCACTAATAGTGCTTTGCTATTAACTTGCTTATTGGCTCCATTTTGGTCTGTTCCAGCTGGCTTATTCCCAGATTACGTGCACAAGCAGTTCTGGGGAAAGTTTGCAGCTGCTCCTGAAAAGCAAAATGGGCAAGACTGCACTGGGCATTGTGAAAAACAAGACTGCACATCCGCAGTCCTCTAAACCAGGCAGGCTTGACACCACTTACCCCTGCACTTATGCGACACCCTGGGCAAAGCACATGCTCTATTTCTCATTACAAAAACACCACTCACAGTATTTCAAACACTTTGAAAAAGATACACTAAATGGTGACTTAGGGGCTCTGAAGAGATCCAGGGCCAAAGGCTTTTTAGCATGCATGTGGCCAGTCTGCTTTGAAAGAAGCTAGCCTGAAGCAATGCCGGCTTGAGTGAGTCTGCACCAGATGGCCATGGGGCCAGGGATTGGTCTTCTGATCACTCTCTGATTTAACAGAACAGACATTGCCACTAAGTACTATTGCAATTTGGACTGCCTTTTCCTTGGTAAAACTGTAGTCCAGGGAACAACAGCAAATCCCTCCAGCTGCAAATGAAAATATCACCACTTACCATGGATGGGGAGGCAGAAAGCCAATTCCATCTTCGCTACAGTGCCATTCCTATCTTTGCGATGGAAAACATGTATACTCTCCCTCTTTCTTCAGGTCATTTATAAACATTGGTGCACCCACAAGGAGCACATCTGTCACAGAATCCCTGTTAATGTCCACTGAACACACCACACTGCCAAAGTAGGAGCCAATCTGAAATCAGTAGTAAGAGTTCTGTTTGTATGTAGATTTTGTAAAGCATAATGTTTTAGTACCTGACTCAGAAAACTCTTACACCCAGAAATAGTCAAATACTAATGAATGAAATTGCCCTTTGGAAGGAAAATACTATATAACATGCTCCAATGTTTGAAGAATCATATCCTTACTATGTGTGTGTCCACTGTTTCCACTCAGTAGCTACTGCTATGGTTTTACCACTCAACAATAAGAATGCAGAGAATAAACTATGGGAGGTAAATTTTTTTTAATGTTAAACTGTGCACATGAAACTACCCAGTCTCTGATTTACTCTCAGATATGTCTTACTGCTCTTTCCCAAATGGAGAAAAAGAGAATGAGCTTCCAAATCTCTCTTTTGATACGATCTTCACAACTTCACAGGTAGAGTGGAGCTCACTGAGTGTCTCCCAATTAGAAGTGTTGACAGCATGATACATTAAGTGGCTTTGTAGATTATCTTTTACCACTAATTGAATGACTTCCTAAAATACTGTTTAAGAGTTGCAGTTAACCTCATTGAAATAGTCTAGTGGAAGAGATAAGTGCAAGTGGGATTCTAAATGCATTGCAAGAAAGAGGAATTTTCAAAACAAATGCATTGCAATTTACTGCTGTGTCAATAAAAACAGATGCCTGCAAAATCTGCATTCATGACCAAAATATACTTGCCTGCTCGCTTCTCTGGGACTGCACAATTGCGATATTACCATGGCTGTCAACACCATAAACCACTACTCTGCCAGTGTAGTTGGATCTTGGTGTGCCAGCAACAAAATAGACGGAGCTCTGAGTTGAGAGAACAGCAACAGAATAACCTGAGGAGAGAAGCCAACATTTAACACGTGAGACCATTAACTACAAGTTGTCAGTTGGTTATCTGTAAAGGCACAGAAGATGAGTCAACCTGGTGTGTTAATGGCAGAGAATGATGCTTCCAGATGGGAAACCAAGTTATCACATCAAACTTGCAGTAGTCTTCTGGAGAGAACAATGAAACACAGATCAATAGTCTAGCCTATTCAGTAAAACATAGACCACAAAAATGTCATACTTGTGAAGGAGATAGGAAAAAGAGTGCAAAGAGTATCCTTCGAATGAAGAAATAAACATGAAATCAACATTTCAGCCAGCCTTCAAACCAGGGAGGAACATCTAGATTCTGCAAACCTTGTAGTGCATTTTCCCCACAGCTCACCAAACCACAGCCCAATGCTTTGGCTGAATACAACAGGCTATATTAATAGCTTGTCAGCTGAAGGGCTTAGATTGATTGAACTTCTTCAAACATTTTAATCCTCATTCCCATTATTCTAATATTATTTGCTTTCAGGAAACATCTTTTAATACCTACAAATATTTTAAACATGTATTAGCACTATAAAGCTAGCATTACTACACATTTTACATTTCTGTGGTTTAATTACAGCAAATTTATTTTAACAGAAAAAACCAAAATCATCCTTTCTAAAGCCTATAATTAAACTGAATAACAAAATCCCAGTGATGGGCAGAACATGCAGGTCTTTAGCAAGCTGCAGTACAAAGTGAAGAGCACAGTCTAAAAGGATTATGCCTTGGTCATTACATATACAAGTCTAATTCAGATTTGTGTGCAGTCACTATGTTTTTCTAGGAAGAGAACATCATCACTAGAGACCAGAAGTTCAAAAAGCAACAACAAAAAAAGATTTTATTCTGCAGGTTAAGGCTACACATTCCTAATTAATAGATCACACAGCCATTTGAAGTGAGAGGGTGCAGTGCAGAAGAGGGGCCAAACTAGCAAGCTGTACTGTGCTAGCAACCCTTTAGCTTGGGCTCATCACTAGTATGGAGAGCATTTAGTGGGGGAAAGGAGGTGGAAGGGAAATGGGGGGACAGCAACAGTGTCAATGAGGAGTAAGAAAAGGCAACAACATTGTTTGCTCCAAAAAGAGGCCAATACTCTAGAAAGCGCCTACTGGAGAAGTGCTGAAAGTGACCTGACCTTTTCAGAATTATTCTAGAAAAGGGAAGAATAGAAAATCTGAAGAGCTAATCATGTAAAAGAGCTACTGCTCATAAGGTTTGGTTTAGGTTTTTTCATTGTGTTGGATACAAATACTGCTAAGCCATAGGGAAAAGGTTACATATTAGTGGGAAAAATAACTCATCTCATTAAAAAACTTCAAGGATAAGAAAGCCATAGTTGCTTAATGCATTTGTATTCTTCAAGGATGAATTGCCAGAGCAGGCATGTTGTAGGTTTGCAGAAAACATTTCAATGTACTAAGAAGACAAACTGTCTGGCTTTATTGGGTCACAAAAACATGCATCAGAAAATGTATGGGCCTTATTTATAAGATCTCTGTTAAACTGCAGCAATATTCCTAAAACTATAAACTGAACTGGAAAAGGCCAAGAAAAGAGAGAGCACAGATGAAACGATAGCAAGTCAATCAACTTCTCATCCACATGTAATTGGGGAAGTACATATAAATGTTAAAATAGAAGATACCCAAAACAATCAGTATGATACACTAAGCAGCTTTTTCAAATCCCATGACTTCTTATGTCTCTGTGACAGAGATTTTTTTTCAGCTTACCACATTTGATATGAGAAGAATTTTAAAAACACAATAAAAATTTCATTCAATGAATTATTGACCAGTAAATAAAATCTTTTTGGATGTAAAATTCTTTTTTTAGTCTCAAAT
The DNA here is from genome assembly GCF_000687285.1 of Phaethon lepturus. NCBI lineage: Eukaryota > Metazoa > Chordata > Aves > Phaethontiformes > Phaethontidae > Phaethon > Phaethon lepturus. The sequence continues at coordinate 6,594 of NW_010521026.1, forward strand.
CAGTTCTTAACAGGAGTTTGGCTGTCTGGCTAGAGCAGAATTTTCCAAGTTCTTTAATATCTTAAGAAAGGTTTGATAAATTTCCAGATTTGTATTTCAGCCCCTTACCTAGATATGAACTATGATTTCTGTCCTGTAAAATTTTTTCAAACACATGGCTTGGAAAGGTGGTGACCCTGTTTGAAGACTCCTGAACTACTGTTCCACTCCAGCACCCAGCAGCAGAACATCCTTTAAAAAATAAAAATCAACATTTTAGAACTACTTATTTCAGAAAAAGTGTGAGCGAAGCTGAAAATACCATACGTAATTTCCTACATCACTGTGTTTTACGGCAGTGATGTACATTCTAATGACTGCAAGCAGTTCATTGGAGCTGCTTATGGTTACTACTTACATGCTGGATTTTACTGCCCTGTTAAGTTGTATTATCACCCCTCTATTGCAAGAGGATAAATAACTGCTTTAGCTCCCAGGGCCCTGCAACTCAAGATAAAATGGGTTTATTTGTGGATGCCCCCTCCCTGGAAGTGTTCAAGGATGGGTTGGATGGGACTTTGAGCAACCTGATCTAGTGGAAGGGATTCCTGCCCCTGG
>NW_010521026.1:7206-11819 GCF_000687285.1 Phaethon lepturus
GGTGGTTGGAACTAGATGATCTTTAAGGTCCCTTCCAACCCAAACCATTCTGTGATTCTGTGAAACACTGATAATTTCCTAAGCCTGTCCACCCTGGGGTTGGGCTTGGCATGCTTTTATGCACTCATGATCCTCAGAAGACTGTCAAACAAAATGGTAAAAAAAAGCTAAAACTCCCTTTTGCCAATAAAAGTGCAAATGACAGCACACAAGCTGATGGAAAAAGATACAAAATTTCATTCTTTAGGTGTATTGTAAGGAGGTGTCCTTGAGAGGACAGTTAAAACTAAAATCCAAATTAATATGACTTATATACTTAATCTTAGACTTGTACATAGAAAACAAACGTAGTTTAGATTATTCACATTATTGAAATTCTTTCATTACCGAACTGAGATACTGATATAGAAAACTGCAATAAAAATAGTATGTGTAATTTTCCTGAAGAAAATCTCAAATATTTCTTAATTTTTGCCATTTCCCAGCATCAAGTGCTCGATAAATTAAAACCTCAATTTGTACAAATACGGAGGACTTCTTAAAGAATTTTTTTTGTTCAGATGAAGGGCTGTGAGAGACAACCTTCCTGTATTTTCAGTTGAAAGGTGCTTGAATCACACTTGAATTTTACAAAGAGGACCTATTTGGTCAGGATGATCTTAAAATTGATTAGCATGGAAAATATATCTGATTTATTATTCTCTCTAATTTCTAATTGAAATATGCTTTAAAGAAATATTATTAACTTTATAAATATTGGATTAATTATTTTCAGACTATTTACGTCTTGGTCGCTGCCTAGAAATACATGAGCTTTACGATACTGTTTCAATTCTTATGAGTTATTCAACTGCAAAATGTTAACTCGAAGCAACTGAATTGTTTATGCTAGGTGAACTCAGAAATCACTGAAATCATTGGATTAACTAATCTCAAAATCATTACATGAAAGAAACTATTACTCAACTCCACATATTAATGTATATTTCTTCCTTTTAGGGATATACACCATCTATTAGAAGCAATTTTTGTGGTATTCAAGTAAAAAAAAAAAGCATAATTTGATATTCTCCTTCTTGTGAAAAAACAAATCTTAAAATTGGTCATTTTGTTTTATTAGTCTTATTTTGTTGCACTTCGAAGCATTCATGTCTACACAATTATGTCTACTTATATCATTAAATAATTAAATTCATATACCTTTTTTTGTGCATAATGTGCACTGAAGCCCACCTGTGACATTTCCATTTGGGATGTATCACCTTGATCTGTACCTGGTAAAAAAAATAATATTCACATATGGTTAACCCTATAGAACCACACAGGAGATCAAATCCTGCTGCCTCTGGGGCTATATAGGGACTATATGTAATTTTATCAAAACCCACCAATTCCGCTGAAGCATTTCCAATATTTACAAACAATGGAAATCTGACAGCTGATGAACAGTAGAATTTTTGAGGATTTAATGGCAAACTGATAAGATGGCTGCATGGAGCCATGATGCTATGGAGTCTCTTCCAAAAGAGGCAAAAGATGATGACAGATGGCTTGGATCAGTCTGCACAATGTTGTTCCTGTGGCTAATCTGTTTTTATGTTCCCTAGGAAGCACTAATAGTACACTGAAATTAGCAGCTTTAATAACTCTATATGCACAACTTTCAAATGAATGTTTATCATAATATATGACTTATAAAAAATGTTGTAAATGTGACATGCAGGAATATTTCCTAAGCTACATGGATGGGACTTGAGTAACAGGAATTCAACAGGAGTACTCAGCAAAACCCAAGAAGGGGAAGCCCAACTGACCCCCTTGATTTGATTAGCAGCACGGGCCTGGTAAAGAATAGATGGAGGTATAAGAGAAAGGAAAGATTTCATCCTGATCACGGTAATGCTGCAGCCATGAAAAGCTCCTTTGGGAGGGCTGAGAGCAGGTCACAGGTCTCCCAAGCAACGTCTAAATTTGACTTTAAAAAGCTGGCTTTTGGGGGAATGAAGTGCCTCTGACACCTCTACAGCAACTTCATCCAAACAGTACATGGAGGACTGTGGGTGATGCTAGGGCTGGAGCCTGGTAGATGCCTCACAGATTGCATTACTGTAGCTTTTCAGTTCTGTAATCAGTAACCTAGTCTTCTGATTTGCTTTTTATCTTTACACTTGCTTACCATTAACAGAGAAACACAAGTGAATCTGACAAGCATAAAGATACCTTTAGTCCTCCAATGGTAATAGCTCCAAATACATTTGGACACATTTGAACAAGTCCTCAGTGGATGCCTGAAGCCCAGGACTTGACTGAAATCTTCAGCAACTGAGGGACATTTCCCACAAATTTGCAGAAACCAACTTGAAGCTCATTAGGGGTAGGGTAGCTGGGGGAAGACCTGTGCAAACCAGAGCCCTCCTGGGGAGCAACAAGCAGCTCCACCTGCCCCTCATTTTCACAGTACTACACTAAGGTGAAGCTAAATAAAATCCTCAGTTCCTCAGCTAGAAGAATCTGATCTAATTTTTCAGAGACATTGAGTATTTTATCTTCTATGCTAAAAATGTGTTCTCTGAGTGTTCCTGTTTCTTCCAGTAGTGCAGCCTCAGATGACACATTAAAGAAATACTTGTCTGTTGGATGACTAGCAATTCCTTTGATTTCTTTAATTAAATTTTTAGTATCATCAAGTTCATGCCTGACTAAGTATCCCAAAACCGGGAGGGGGGGGGGGGCAAAATAAGAAGAGAGAAAGAAACCATGGTGTTACTCCATTTCCTTCTGTATTATTTGAGGAAATATTCTACACGCAACAAAAAAATTAAATTACTTTCATTCATATTACTGAATTGCTTATTAGACTATGTTTCTATACAAGGGACCATTCAGATAGGAAAGACATAAACCAAGGCAAAGAAAAAAAACACTGAAGTTGCTCAGGTAATATTGGTTTTGCTTTTTCAGCTAGTTAAAGGCCATCAATATTTCACTAGTTCATAAAGATTAATTTAACTTAGTTTCAGTCTCACCAGTGTAACAATGCATGCATTATATACAGCTTATATATAGAACATGCACTTTCATGCATACACAACAAAATGATCTTTCAAACATTGCAATAATATATACAATTATAGTATTACTTACAGCAATGCCAAATCTGGTTATATTGTCTTCATTGCATTTACCTGTCACTCTTTTCGAGTTGGAGCCATCGTATGATTCACTATCTGTCACAACAACCATTACTTTTGTGGCTGGTGGGCATCCTCCCGATTGAGGTGAGAAGGCATACTGTCTGTTATAAAAGATTGGATTTATCATATGTCAATTTATAATGGATGGATTTCTGTATACATACTGTAATGAATACGTCCATGACTGACTTAGAACAAGGTGCACCTGTAGTACTTTTTTTTTAATTTGTAAATTAACAGTCTGTAATAAGAATTTTTAATTACACTACTAATAGCTTTTTCTCAAAGCACTGCTCAAAGAACCATCAGAAATGTAATAAAGGAAGAGAAAAACCTCACAAGTAGGACTGGATGGTATTTCTGATAGAAATGTACATTCCAGGGAAAACAAATTTTTTTTGTACAAATGTTTCTAAATAAAAAGGGTTTTTTTGTCAGAACTATTAATGTTTTGTAACATCAGAGTAGCCAGGAATTGGCTCCACCAAGTTCAAACAAAAAGGAACGTGTATTAATATTAGGTTCCTCAATACTACTACAAATTTGGACTCCACTGAAGGCTGACTCTGTCCCTAAATAAGATTTTCAAGGCCATTTGATTCAGCATGCATTTTGGCCTAGAGTCCTGTCCTTGATTCAATTACAAAACAGCATCTTCCTATTGAGGAACAGACCTGGTTTGTATATGTATCCAGTCATGGTATATAATTTTAAGTTTTTCCTATTTTTCATGCTGCTGGTGCTACAGTGACAAACTGACACTGATACCGAAAAAGTCGGCAAGAAAACCCTCTAACACTTAATTTGAAGTTTTAGAAGGCAAGCATTCTTTATTGCAGTGCTGGGCAGCACTGGGGATCACTCCACCACGAGTACTCCAACAGGTTAACAAAGCACATCAGTTCATATACAGAAAAATCATACATATTCATCAGATTTCCTGGAAAGGGCAGTCTTATGGTGATGAGTTCCTAGAATTCATTTACATAGTCCAAGCATGCACAGTAAAATTAGGGTTAGGGTCTTTTCACCCTCCGGTGGTCGTCCATAGTCTTCCTCACGCTGTCCACTAGTTGAACTTTGGGCTTCCTTTGTGCTTATATAGTCATTAGTAAATACTTATTGTGCCAATTATTACTTATTGTGCCAATGGCCCGTAAAGGTCTATTTAGTGTTGCCAAATTTAAATGAACTTAGAGGGAAAGGTAATTCTGGCAAGGGGAGATCGCGACCACCGACTCAGAGACCACCGACCCAAGAAACCCTCCGACCCAATAGATCAAGGAAGTAAAAATCTTAGAAATTATAGTAAGCATGCATAGTCATTTACATGATAGGCAAGGAGTCTTTAACCAACCACTACATAGAAGGATAATGAATATGTATTGACTATGCATTTGTACATCTATAAAAGATTGT